>NW_020956966.1:56018-60658 GCF_003031625.1 Empidonax traillii
GCCTCTCTTTACCTCTGGCATCTCAAAATAGAGATTTGTCACAGGCCCAGATCCTATCAGTTCCTAGTACTTATCCTACCAGGGCAAGGCATTCAGCACTCAGCTACCCCAGCCACTGCATATCTCAGTCTGCCAGAGACCAAACTGCTCCCAAAGGTACTATGAATCTGATACAGACCTTCAGGAGAGGGAGACCCTCAATAAGAAAGACTGTTCAACAAGACTAAGCCTAACCCCCTTCATGTGCACCTTTGGCGATATTTGCTTTGATGCACACCAAGGACAATAGTCTTATTTTATCTACTTAGTGAAGCTACATTTTGTTTACTGATTAAGTATCTTCTACTTTTTTTCTCATCAGCTGTTTCTAAAATTCACAACAATCCATATAAATAATCAACTGTAATTCTGAAAGGCAAAGCATTCACACTGAGTATGCAGTTTGAAATAAAAGAGTAAAATCTTATGGAAGGAAAAAATCAGGACAATGCACAGAAAACCTTTCTGGGCCTGTCAGTGAAGGCTCTCACATAGATCATCCACTCTGTGCTACAGGTAAACAATGATTAAAATTCAAGAAAGCACATGCAGGCTGCAAAATGGTCCCTCTAATCCATCACCCAGAGCCCCTTGCACCTGGTGAGCTAGTGTGCACTGTCCCTTTTTAACACTCATATGGATACACAGAGCAACAGAAGGAATGCTTGCCAATTTACAATTTCAAACAGTATTTTAAAAAAACAATGTGTTCCCTCTTAGTGGCAGCTGTGCCAGGCATTTAAGATTGTGGGCTGCTGGCAGCTTTTGTTCAGGAGAGCATCTTATGGGCTGTTCAACCTGCCCTGAAAGTCTTCCAGGCTCTGTTGAGCAATCTCAAGCTGCGGTCTTTGCTCTCAGCAGTATGCAGGGCATACTACTCAATTATAATTCCTAATGAAAAAACTTGCTGTCATGCTGTAGATGTTTCAACAATAGTGACATAGGGTTGGGGGGGTTTATGTCCAAGGAAAGTTTTCATTCATGTTGGAAAACTTCTGACAAGAGATTTATTTTTTTTCTGGTTTTCAGTAGGAAAAATAGATAACTGTTTATGAATATTCCCTCTCAGTCTTTACCAAACAGATTCACATTGCTGTTGCTATCAGACACAAGAGCTAGCAGAGAAATATTTCCTTTGTTTCTGTACTCAGTGGGTTGGTATGGAGACAAACAGTATGTACTAAAACCAGGGAACAGCATTTTTGCAGAGCTATCTCTACCTTCCCATGGCTGAACAAACCTTATGATGGGCAGAGAAGACACTTCTTCATGTAGTACATCCAGGCAGTACATCCACAGCAGTCCACCCACAGTGTCAATCTCCTTGTAATTCATTAGAAGTAACTACACACTGTGAGTTTCCCATGTCCTTTTTTCCAGTAAAATAGCCTTTGGCAGTCTGAAGTCATTCAGCCATCACTGGTCATCCCAATTCTGCTGCAAAATCCCCTCCAATCAATCTTCACTTCTGCCTGTACAAGGTAAATCAGTAGAAACTAAGATAATGGATACATTTAACAGACATAAAGCCAGAGTATGACACACTGGGGAAAGGTTGAGGAGCTTATTATAAATGGAATTTTTCAGTTACCAGTTTATTAGGGTCTTTATAAAAGTCAATGAGCATGTAAAGAAAAGTGATTTATTTGATATAGTATGCTTTGATTACCCAAGTTTCAACAAGCTTCTCAAAGAACCTAAGCCTCTTGAGAAGAGAGAAGGTGTCCTAATGAACTGCCTCACAGTTAAAAGGTGGGAATAAAACACAGGAAAAACCGGCCAGGTTTTGCAGCAGCAGATACTACCGTGGAAACCTGTGCTAGGGCTTGTGCTGTACCTGCTGTTCAAAAGTGAGGTAGCAAAAGAGCAGAGAGTGAGGTCACAATGTCTTTGGAGTAAAGCTGACTGTGAAGATGTGCAACAAGGATTCTTGTTGTATTTCAACTGGTGACAAAATAGCACATGAAACAGTGTGAATACATACAATGTAACACCAGTACATGGTAACAGTGATATGTTGTAACACTTATACAACTTATACAATGTACCACTTGTACTATAGATTCATAGTGATGGGAAGTAGATTTATTACCAATCGGGAAAATGGATTTGGAGCAATTTTTTGCATTCAGAAAGAGCAAATTGCCCAGGCATTGTTAGAAAAGGAACAGAAAAGAGGAAAATAACAGTAAAAAAGTCATACAGTTGTAAAAATCTATCATGCATTCCCATCTTGATTACAGCACATGCTTTTCATCACCCACTTTCGCAAAGAGCACAGGAAGGAAAGGGAAAGATTTCCAGAACAATAAATGGATAGAGTGGCCCCCCTATGATGGAAGACTAAATACTATGGGAACCTTCAGCTTCCAAATGGTTTGCAAAAAGTGAGCAGGGAAGAGTCTTATACTATTTTTCAAAATTCAGAGCTCTAATTTCTGATAAAGAAAATGAAGGGCTTTTTCCCATTCAGAAGTGAATGATGAACCTTAATGGCAAATGATATAGTGCAGGTGAAAAGCATGAACAGTTTTTAAAAGGAATTACAAACTTAATGACCTCTTGATGTTATTAAAACAGATAGTTTGAATACAGTCTCCATTAGAGGAGAAATTCCTTATAAGGCCTTTTTCAACATATGTGCCCTATTTCAACATTTTAGATACACAGTATTGAGCTAGGCACACCTTTGACCTGATCTACCGCGGAAGTGCTTCTATTCTTGCATTCCTCATCCTGGAAAGAGTCATACTCAATGTGAAGGTTTTCAGAGATAAGTGACACTTCTTACTCTTTGCTTTCTTATTCTGCTGCTGTGGAGTTTTTCCCAGTGCAGGTCTCCAGAAGGCTTGAGCCAAGATTAAAATAGGACAGTTGAACCTTGGGGTAGGGGAATAGCTCAGATGAACTTTAAGGTCCCTTGCAGACCTTTGATTTGGCAAGCTCCGCTGCAGATAAGCTAGAAGATGCTGCTGCCATATTCTGACTGCTCAGGAACAGGGTACCTGGGAGAAGCGTGTCCTGTTATTTATCAATATTTTGTCCTGAGCAACAAATCCGCAGTCAGACATAAATGAACTCTTGTGGCAAAAGACTTTTACACTTGGGTGTAGGTCTACAGTGACCAAGAACAAAATATGCTTCCTATTCCAGTGAAACAGAAGTTAAGCACGTACCTTTACACAGTAGATGGGTGCATAGACACAGTGTAGCACTCTTCTGGCCCCACCATTGTCATCTGAAGATGTTACTGTGCTCCCTATGTGTAACCATGAGGGTCCCATCCAGCTCAGCACCAGCTGCAGTCCAATAAGCGAGTGCTTCTCAATCTGTTTTGGTGTAAAATCACCAAGGTTAGAACAGTCCAGCTTCAAACCAGCTGCAGGCAGGTGCCTTTTCCCTGGTGAGCCTGAGGAGTCCCTTTGCTAGCTCTGCTCTCAGGTGGGAACCTCCAACACAGGAGTGGTGTCCTGATGAAGAGTCATCTGCAAAGAGACTGTGGCTGGTAGTCTCCAAAAGATGCAGCAGTAGCACACTATCTTCATTGAGGGGAGGAGTTGTTCAGGAGCAGGCATAACCAAAACGATGCAGTGCATTAATGCATAAGCTGGACAAATCCCTGAAAAACTATGTGTGCACAAGAAGATTCTCACAGCTTTCTGTGAGGTCTGACTTTCCTGCCAAGTCTATTACTCTTGGATATTCATGATTTAAGTCTGCAAAGGCTCTGGAGGTGGTTCATGCTTTGCTTGAACACTAAATACAATCTAGCTATACTCGAGAATTATTCATATTTAAGCAGGTATGTCTTTAAATCAGATTTTTTTAGTCTCTTTGAGTTCTCGTCCTTTAAGAAACACCTTACTTTCCTCAGCCTGCTGAAGATTCTGATAGTTAAAATTTTTAGAGAGAGACCCCAGAATGACATGACTTAAACAATATTCTGAATTCTATGTTCTCACATACCTCAACTTACTTAAGAAAGCTAGGCTAAGGGTTTTTTTTCTTCATATTAATATGATTATAATAAGAAATGGACTAATACTAGCATACGCCTAACATTATTAAAGCCTGGTATTTCTTTGCTTTTCCTATTACCTAATTTGTAACTCACACTGGGTAGTAACCAAAGTTCCTGCTGGGAGATTTTTTTGAGTGGGTTTTCTTTGCAGCCCATTTGCTTTTTTACAGTCAAATGAGGTAGGGCTAGATCTGCCAGTCAATTTTGAAAGGCTTTTTGTAAGCATGTTATCAGCCACCCCCTTGTATTTAAAGATGTGATTGATTTGAAAAGGACTGTCATTTCAAAAGAGATCTCACTTTGTCAACATTGGAAAAGTTTACTTGTTTTCTTGAAATACAATTATTCCTGTGGTTCTAGAAGTGGTAACGGTGAAAATGAAAGCTGAAATAATTTATATAATTTATGTCAATTGATCAGCTAACACAAAGAGTCTCAGCCTTATTTCATCACATCCGAGTATTGAAACTATAGTGCCCAAACTCTATAGTGATTTCTGGTGGGTTGTGTAATCATTTGTTAAGGTTACTCAATCTGTTTGCTGTCTTGTAAGGCTCTGGTTCTGTGTTATTAATATTGG
>NW_020956966.1:61412-62909 GCF_003031625.1 Empidonax traillii
ATTTATGTCAATTGATCAGCTAACACAAAGAGTCTCAGCCTTATTTCATCACATCCGAGTATTGAAACTATAGTGCCCAAACTCTATAGTGATTTCTGGTGGGTTGTGTAATCATTTGTTAAGGTTACTCAATCTGTTTGCTGTCTTGTAAGGCTCTGGTTCTGTGTTATTAATATTGGACCACTACAGAACATGGGAAAAGAAAGCTGATTGGTATCAGGGAGGAAATTACATTTCTGCCCAGTTAGCTGAAGACCCAAAACATGATTCACACTGATGATGCTTTATAGTGCTTCTCTAAGTTATTCCTCATCCAGAATCTGTGCTAAGAGGACAGTAAATGCCTAATCTGGCATTCAGTCTGTGCAAACAAAGTTACCCCATCAAAATTTCTAGAACAGATCTGAAGTAGTCAGGTAAGCTGTCCTACTTCAGTGCCTTTCATCCCCCAGCTGTGGCACTTCAATTCCCAGTTGCTAGGTACCTAGAGCCTGGCGTGATTACTCTGGGAACCACAACTTAAGACAATTAGTCCCCAATTCTTTAAAATCGATCTGCTTTACTATTAAACTGATAAACTGTGAAGTCTTATCCTGTGGTGTATAATCTCCCTCCTTCAGAGCAGTTCAGCTGATGCACCATGGAGGCTGCCCAGCAGCAGGATGTCCACTCTTTCACTATGAAATACAAGATGTGTGTCCTCCCTGACTCACTGCCACTGGTCCTGACCCGGACTATCATGTATCTGTGAATTATACAGGAGTTTGCAGATAAGCAGGGCTTTGTAAATAACATAATGCCACTGCTGGTGGTAGGTACTGTGGGGTTAGGAAACTTCAGCAAATAGAAGAATCCAACCCCTATGTCTTTGGCTGATAACAACAGAGATAATATTGCTGCTTCCAAGTCTAACCTTCATGAAAATAGGTCCAGCTCACCTGTCTAGGCAACATGTCCCCCATTTCTCCTTTTTCCAGAATAATGTATTAGCTCCCATAGCAGGGCAAGTGAAAGAAGCCAGCTCAGCTCCAGAGCAAGGATAACCATCCTTGCACGGATCTCCAGCAGAGCCAGTGAGCCTGCTAGCAGCTGGTAGTACAAGGCACGAACACTTGCATGACTGCAAAACATGCAGCTACATTCTAGCAGTTTGTTCACTTGGCCCCAGCACTGCATAAACATGGTTATTGTCATTCTAGAGAGAAGCTGGCTCTGGATGCAGTCTGGTCATGGGCATATCTTCCCCTACTTTTCCACTAATGTAATCTACAAGAACAGCAAAGAAAGAACAGAGGGGTCTTCGAATATAGGACTTGAAAAACGGGGTAATTTACCAAAGGAGAGTTGAGAGTTGGCAGTAGATGAAGAGCTTCAAGGTGTAACATTTCAAGGGGAGTTCATTGGGTAAAAGTCCAGAATTCCAGATGTGATTACACTGAAGAGAAAAATGTCATTTGGGAAAAAAAAAAAAAAAAAAAAAAAAAAAAAAAAAAAAAA
>NW_020956967.1:0-6297 GCF_003031625.1 Empidonax traillii
GTGGGGGGGGGGGGGGGAACCTAATCACCTAATCCTTTCCCGCTCCAAACCATTCCAGGCAGCAGGATAATGTGGCTGATGGTTTTTATGGGGTGAAGGGCACGGGAGGGTGGGTGGGGAGCGCCAGGTACAACCACCTAACCTAACAAAGCCATCAGCCGGCCAAGCCATCAGCTGTCCGAGCCCTTCAGCGTGTGCAGCCTCGGGCCATTGTGTTGTAAATAAATGCCCTTGTCCTGTGAAAAGGCGGCACACAAGGCAGCCTCCTCACAGGACCGGCCCAGCCAGCCCAGCCAAAAGCTACCAAAATCATTAGCAGAGGGTATTTTTCACGTCAAAGAACCACAGGGTGAAGCTTTGGTGATCTCCAAAACGCTTTCTCCCCCGCGAGAAAACTGGAATAGCCTTTTCAGGATTGACAGAAACCCCACAAAACACAAGGAGAGAACAGAACAAAGACGTTTTTATAACAAACGCCAACATGAACGAGCACAAAAAGCAGTGGTTTAAAGTCCTCCTCTCTACACCACCTATGTATCCAGCAGGCACTCTTTAACAAGCACCACGTGCCATAAAAACTGCAGGCATCTGGGCAAAAACTGGGAGTGTTCAGCCTGGAAAAAAGGGGGGTTTGGGGTGACCAAATATTGGCCTTCCACTACCTGAGCAAGCCAATGAAAGAAATAAAGAGGAAGACTATTTAAAAGAGCATGCAGTGACAGGGTAAGGGGGAGTGGCTTCAAACTGAAAGCCAGAAGGTTTAGATGGGAGATGAGGAAGATGCTCTGTACCGTGAGGGTGGGTGGTGAGCCCAGAGAAGCTGTGGATGCCTCATCCCTGGAAGATCCCTTGTTCCAAGCCAGGTTAGATGGGGGTCTGAGTAACCTGGACTTGTGGGAGGTGTCCCTGCCCATGGCAGGGGGTTGGAACGAGGTGATCTTTAAGGTCCCTTCCAACCCAGATCATTCTACGATTTTATGAAAACACGACTGAGTATAAATCAGTTTAGACCTTTATCTATTTATTTTTTTTAAAAAACACACCAAAGAGTCAACTTCTTGTAATTCTGTTTCACATAATCAAGGAAGTAACTTGCCTTTCAGGCATGGTAATCTAAGGGTACTCAGTGATTTTGCTTGTCAAAGATCAGACTGCCTACTTAGGTATTATACATCAAAATCTCTTTCTAGTCTTACCTTAGACCACTGAATTAAGGCCCCAGCAAATACTACATGACTATCTCTTGTCCTACATGGTGTTCCTGTTTCCTCCCACAAGAAAATATGGTGTAACTACACTAAAACATAAGGAGGAAAAAAAAGAACACAGCAATGGCTCATGACTTGGTTTGAAGGCCCAACTCCAAGCACACAAGCCTTTATCAGAACATCTCATATCACTGACCTTGACAGAGTTCAACACTGATCAAGGAGAGGTTTGCACTCAAGTTCTGTTACATTTTTGACAATTTCTGTGATTATTTACCACAGCAGTCCAGGAGGGACTCCTCTCTAGCAGCAGAGAGCAAGACAAGTAATCTGCATTCTAAAAAAAACAAGCATGAAATGTCATCCTAAGTGCTCCCGATGCATAAGCTACAATCCAAATTCCTATCAAGCTGATAAAACTGTTGCAGGAATATCTGATAAAACTGTGATATAATGCAAAAATATGCCACTGTGATAGAATGTCAAAAAGCAAAGCAAGACCCAGCCCGTCCATGCACTCTGAAGACCACACAAGGGTAAGGCTTTGCCTCTCACTGCTTGCAGGAGTCTAGAAAAAAACAAAACCCCACAACCCCAAAACCAAAGCAAACAAGAAAATATGGCCATAAACTAAAACGTGAGAAGTTCCACCTCAACACGAGGAAGAATCCATTGAGGGTGCAGAGCAGTGCTTACCAAATTTAGTAGGACAGCTCTGGACTTCAGGATTCTGCCCTAACATAAATAATAATAATAATACTTACCATTGCTGACCCAAGAATATAAACCAATTAAAAATTAGTATATTTTCTGATTTTTAAGGAAAAGGTACACAAGCATATGAAATCTTTCCAGAAACCCTCTGCCAAAAAGAACCTATAGCCATCTCTTGCAATTAGAAGAGGTCAAAGAAGCACTTATTACTACTATTTTCCTTGAAAAGGTTAAGTTCTCTCTTCAGCTTAACTTTGTTCTCAGTACTTAAGTGACTACACCTATTTAAAACTGAGCAGATTTTAATCACTAAATCGTCAAGAAAAAAAAAAATCAGCATACTTAATGCGAGCAGAACATTACAAGTATTTACATGAAAAACAAAGACCTACCGCATTAACTATCCAGTCCACGCTCTTTGCAGCGGAGATTAAGGCTTGTCAAGTTTGATCACGTACACAGGATCAATTTTTATATAAATTCATGTGTGAGGGAAAAGCAAGCAACCCACAAAAGGCAATCAAGCAATCTGCCTGTATTTCTCATAGACAGAAACAGCACATGCATCTTTCCAGCAACGTGCATTTTACACATGAAATCCAAGACAAAAATTTGGCCTGTGAACCCTTTGTCTCCGTGGCCATGACAAAAGTGGGCATATTTTACTTCATCATAGTAAGGAAATACACTGTAGGTCTTACTAGAGGCCACCGATCATCATAAAGGGACATTGAGACAACTCTAATGGAAGCAAGGTGGACAAAGCACATCCTTCCCAGGCTCCATTAATAAAAAGATCTGGTTTGTCCTGTTCTTGCTTATTTCAAAGAAGTCTGGTTCCTTCTACCTTGAAAGACTGTGGAGTTTTACTGAATCAGTAAGCTGGGGCCAGTTAAACTTGCCATGCAGCTTGAAACCTGCTCCTCACACAGACAACTTAGCGCTATTGACACCCTGTTTCCTCATTACCAATTGAATCATTTACTACCATTAACACACCAATTTTTTCCAGTTTATCACCAGCGAAATTATTATGGAAAAAAAAAATAATGAACGCCCCGAAAGTTGAGAGGGGGGAAAGGTTTTTCCTGGAACTGGCAATCTGTGACCTCTTTTCATTTTTAGTACAACACACCTACCAACATCAATATTTAAGGTCCCAGAAACGAAGCAGTGCTCTGCAGTTATGGAGTCAGATTCCACAATAAATAACAACACATCTTATGTTCGCTACCAAATCTGAAAGGTGTAAACCAGATTCAGTGGTTTATTTTAACCTTTAGCTGAGGGACTGACTGGTAATCCCCCAAGTGATCAGATTAGAGCTTTAAGAGACTACCTTAAAGAAAAAAAGGGAGAAAATATGTAAAACATGAACACTTTTTGGCTGTTTTTGAACAAACACCAGGATATAATGAAGAAGGTAGTGTAAATTAAAAACACAGATAGCTTTCTCAAGTTCAAAACAGTCTATTTTTTCCATGTACACCAAGACAGTCAATTTTACAAATACTTACTCTGTCATTAAACTTGAGTTATATAATTATTCCATCTTAATAACAGCACTAAATATTCAAAGGTCCAAGACAAATGGAACCTTTTGCTACTTTTCTTTATATTTACCACAAAAATAGCTACAATGATCTAAGGACTATTTACAGTAAACACGATAGAGGGAAGCATCCCATCCCTTTGACATATCAGATTGTACTTTATAAATCTAATAGATTAATAAAAGTTTCAAAAGAAAAAGCTTTTAGAACTAATCCTGTATCAAGAAGTGATCAGTCATACCTCTTCTAACTACCCCTGACTTCAAATAAAAAGGGTTTTAACAAAGAATTGCTGTTGGTCTTTACTATTTATATCTTCCTTTCTTTCATCCATGCTATGTATTAGGAAGGGCAGCATGGGAGGCAAACAGAAGGATCTGATCCCGAGAAATTTCCACAAGATAAAAAAAAAAAAGATTAAAAAGATTAAAATTCAAATTCTTCGCTATCACAGGAGCGATCAGTCTGGCAGCATTGCATCACATTCATCTCATAAGGAGTCATTTTCTTTTGACATTTAAATACCGAATGACTAAACAGCTGCTAGTAGGAAGAAATGGTTGAATAAATGGATCTTGTTTGCCAACCTGAATGTCTTTTCCTTTGTACCCGTATTGCCCCCCTACAGTATTGAGGTGCAATGGAAACTGGTGCTTTCCTGCTGAAGTCACAGGGCCTTTAGTTAGGGGAGAAATGTTCAGAGCTTGCTAATTCAGTACATCTTAGTAGCTGAGTTTCTGCAAACTGAAGCTTAACATGCTATTTAAAAGGTATAATTTACATTTCCAAGACAGCTCCGGGCACTGCCTTGTTTGGAATTGCTTACTGAGCAACTATGTTTCTCCAAACAAACTAATGTGCAGAAGGGTAAAGGGCAGTGAAGGTAATTATTGGAAGGAAATCTCTTCCTAGGCCAAAAAAAAAGAGTAATTAAGCTCGTGCATGTTAAATCACATAGGGGAAATGAACACCGAGATATTCGAGTGTGTTAGCAAGACCTATCTACGATTTTCTGGGGAGGAAATTAAGGTAGGGGCAATCTAAGATGGGATTGTTTAGGCAACATGAAGGCAGACTGCCCGGACTTCATTCACATTCTTTGTATAAACGTTCATTCTTTGTATAAACGTGTGTGTTTCCCCTACACACACACACACACAGACACGCTCCCCCACAGCAGAGAAAACCTTCAGTAACCCAGCAATTCCGTGAGTGTGCTGAAACCCAAAGCAGCTGAACTGCATTCTGCAAGTATGGATCCAACAGTTTTATTCACTGCTCACTATTCTCTCCACATTTATTCATCTTTTTCACACTTAAAAATGCTTAAAATATGACCAAGATTTTTCAGTGTTTGAGATGCCTCTTGTGCTTCATTCACCGCGGTGTTTTGGAAACGGTCTTTTCTGTGTGACGAGTTTCTAGCCCAGTCCTCCCTCAAAAGCCTTGTTTGGGCTGTTGTGTGAAAACTCAGTGCAAGTCATTTGCACCGAAACGCCAGTGAAGAAAAGCTGTAACAGAATCTCCTCCTTCCGAGCTGCATACCTGGGGAAAAGCCTTTCCAAGACATCAGCAGTACCCTGCTGCTGCTGGCATGGTGGCAGCAGAACAGGGGTGGTTTGTGTCTTTAACTGCACATGCTTTTGGTGGTTATCTGCTGAAGCTTCTTGGATGATCTGTGCACATTCTTTGAAATTGCACTGTGTGTTAACTATTTTTAGGACACAAAAGCAAACATGGAGCAATATTCTGTCTTTCTACCATCCTGTGCACTTCAGGGAGTCCCTAAACCAAAGACAAAATTTCTTAACAACAGGTTAAGAAACAATCCTATTGGAGGTTGCACTGGCGTGTTTGAGCTCCAAAAGGAGATAGACAAGCAACATTTTGTAACACTGACAGACCTTATGGCTTTCCCAGTAATTTTTCAGATATGAACTGTTAAGAGATCTGCTATCAGACTCAGAAGAAGCATCTGCTAGCAGTGTTCTGCTGCAAGAACCCTTCTGCCCCCTTCACCAAACTTCAAAATGTCATAACTCGCCTCTTAACCCTTTCGGCAAAAAATTATTATTATTATTATTCCACTATTCTCTATTCTTGAATCAGTCGAGACTGGTTGATGGACTTTGCCTGAAGGACATAAGGAATGTATTTCACAAGAAAATATCCAGGGCATTTGGGTATTTATCTGATTTATGCTACAGAATTTCTCCCATTGATGCAGTGAGTTACAAGGGAAAAAAAAAATTATATAAGTGAAGATAGTGACAGTGCAAGCGCTCCTACTCTTATTTCTGATATATTATTGTTTTATATTTATATTTATATATATTATTGTTTTAACAATAGCCTTTTTTGAACGTGTAGATTTATTTTACTGGCACAGTTACTTCAGCAGAGAGTTGAAGAACTTTAAGGAGCAAAAACTGGTCTTGCTGCACAATGGCAAAGGATTCTGCCAAAGAAACAAACAACTGCCATTTATTGTCTTAAAAACAACTTAAATTCCTCTTAAGGCTCCTAAACATCAAAATATTGTATGTTTTTAGTCTGGAAACTAGAGACCTGTCTTTGCAGTAAGCACGTCAAAAAACCCCCAACATGTAAACAAACTAGTTGAAATTTTTTTAAAAAAATGTCAAGCAAGAGCAAGTCAATTCTAAATAAATGATTGACCTGGATACTGAAGAGATATAATGCCTCTAGTAAGCACTTAGCACAGAGCCAGAGGTTTGCCCTTGGAAAAGACATGGATTTTCTACACCTAGCAAGACACACACTAGTTCTGTAAAATATTAACAGTTTGGTCAACATTTGCA
>NW_020956967.1:8384-10743 GCF_003031625.1 Empidonax traillii
AAAAAAAAAACTCACCAGTGATAGTATTTTTGATTTTTGTAACAGTTTCCCTCGCCCTAAAGAAAAAAAAAAAAAACTCTCATAATTTTTAACTTTAATTTTGATTTTCAGGTCAAAAACAAAACAAAAAAAAAATCAGACCCAGGAATTACTTCAATTATATCTTTATGGTGCCAAAATCTTGAGGTTGAGTTGTCAAAACTCACCAGCCATTGTCTGAATTACCAACTGGTAACCAAGTTATAAAGCAAGATTTTTAATTACACGTGTGTTTATCAATATTAGATTTGAACAACATCAACAAAAAACCAGATTTCGGCAACAGACCTCAGATGGTTTATATTTATCTCACATTATACCAACAAACCTCTGAATACATTTAAAAATGCTATGACTTGAGAAACACAAGAAACTTTTTTTCAGTTGCAAAAAATGTATCTTCCATACATTCATTACTTCACAGGTGTCCTTACTGAAATTTACTCATCAGATAGAAATGCAAAAAAACAAGGGAAACCTAAGGAATTAACTCCTTTGTTTCTGCCATGCTATGGAGCTCATTCTTCCTTTGAGAAGACATCAAATTAAACAAGATTTAATAACATACTTTTTTATAGGTTTTTAAAAAATGAATGTCCAAAGCTTAGCCAAAGTTTTACTAACTCCAAAACAGGACACCAAACAAAAACATGACTTTCCTTTAACTCAGTATAAATTGTATAAAAAAAGCATAGTATAAGAAGTATAAACAGCAGATATGAAAAACACGTGGGGGAAAAGAGGCTGATAAAAATTCATAAAGTGATACTCTCATTTCCTAAAAACAAACATCCCTCCCAGTCCACCAGGGAATACATATCAGCATCACCTGTTCAAAACCAGCTATCTGGATTTTTGTAAATGATGTTACCATACTGGCTGACACTGTGCATGATGCCACCAGTTGGCTGTTGCACATTCAAATTCAACAGCAGTTTTCCGACACCAAACTTTAAGCTGTTAATTTCTGAGATCACTACAGTCCTCTCTGTTGTTTTGTAAGAGGGGTATAATATTCAAATTCATGGCGAAAGCCCTAATCTTTCAGCAACATTAATATGTTTTCTGGGAAGTGGAAAGTTCTGACCTTGTCACAATCCTGCAACAGTTAAATCACTCAACAGCAAAATAAAATGGATTCTGCTATTTCAGCTATGTATTTTAAAACAAATGACATACGATTTGAAAATATTGGGAAATTTCAGCTTCGGTGAAACTCACTGACAAGTACAATAACTCAGCACTTTAAAAAAAAAAAAAAAAGGTAAAAAGGTCAGTTGTTTTGCCAGGTAGATCACAGTGCATTTTTTCATTATTTAATTACACTTTCCAGACACCCTTACATCTACTGCTACATGTTTCCAGTTTGGACATACCAGCTTTATTTGGAACAAAAAAAAAACCCTAATAAATCTGGGCCTGATTCCGAAATAAGAGCTTTCACACATATTTATATAGCAAGGACAGTATTTATACAGTAACAGCAAGATCTTGCTCTCCCCTCTGTGAGCTCCTGTGACACCCATTGCTGCAATTCTGCATCACCAGACCGGTGTCCCATCCATCAGCAAAGCCACCTCCCCTTTTCCTAAAGGGTTGAGCAGGGCGAGCTGAGAGCGCTAAGAACCAATACCATGTGACCAGAAATCTCTTTTCAGACCAAAGCTTGAGAACATCTTATCGGGAAACTGCAGCAGGTGTGAAAGACTGCACAAGAGCACTTCTCTGCAGCAAAACCCCAGGTCACTGCTGAAGCTTATGGTGAGTCCTACCACCATGTGGAGAGGGTGGCCAGGGACGTCTAACCCATGAAATGCAAAGGTCTTGTAACATTTAAATCTCTGCTGCTTCAACTTACAGGTTTCTTCGAATAGAAATGGCTACTTCTCCTCATCTCTTATGTGCCCTCTCCAACCTTTGTCTCCTGTTTCTGGGATCATACAGATCTCTCTAATTCTTCCTCAAGATATTTTTGGCTTTCTGCTTCTTCTGTAAAGAGCCCCAAACGTGAAACACATTCATCTCTTAACAGAGTAACTGCTGGCCATGAAGTTCATGCAGCCACGCTGCAGTTAAGGAGCCCCATCCATTTCAATCCCTTGCTCGTTTGCAAGAAAAAAAAGGAGCAGGTAAACCTGGGCTGTTGGCAAATCCTCCAGAACATAAACACAGCATCAGCTCCCTGCCCCGTTCCCAATAAGAGGCTCATCTTTAGGAACAAGGTTTTAGGAAAAGCACAAGGGTGGCTGAGAGGATCTCTGACGTTCAGAGGCACTCCTGGAGCACCACAGCTCTCTAAAACGTGGTATGGGTGCTCAGC
>NW_020956967.1:11740-13631 GCF_003031625.1 Empidonax traillii
TGTTGGCAAATCCTCCAGAACATAAACACAGCATCAGCTCCCTGCCCCGTTCCCAATAAGAGGCTCATCTTTAGGAACAAGGTTTTAGGAAAAGCACAAGGGTGGCTGAGAGGATCTCTGACGTTCAGAGGCACTCCTGGAGCACCACAGCTCTCTAAAACGTGGTATGGGTGCTCAGCCCTTCTGAAATCTAGGCCAGTAATTTTCTCTGGGTAAATAAGAGCTTGTGTTCTACAAAAATTGCTGGCTTAGATGTAGAACACAAAACAAAGATAGATCCCTGCAGAGGAGGTTTCTTTGGGCTTTGTTTTGTTTTTCAGTCCTTACATTACAGCCTCCATATTTTCCCCTCCCAAGCAGATAGTTACCAGCGAATTCCTCTCAAGAACTGAAAAGGTAATTATTTACTAGCATAAACTTGCTTACACTAAGGTCCAACTTTTTACCATGCTGCAGACTTTATCTTAGTATTTACTCTCCAAAGTCATACTTACAAGCCTCTGGCAGTAAGCATCAAACAAGAAATTACATATTGCTGATACAAATGAGCTCAACGTACAAAATAAGTGCCAAATACCTGAGAAATTACATGCTATGGCAGAGCATTGGGGTTTTTGAGGGGAGGGATAAAAGGAAAAGAGGAAAACACCAAATTTGCTACCGACAGAAACATAAAAAAGGTAAAAATATTTAATAAACTTCGAAACAACAGCTTCACTTTTGTGTGCACTACCTAAGAGCATCTACTTGTTTTACAAGACTGACAGATGAATAGCCAGTTTAAAATGAATCACAAAGACTCCAGACCTTGTGTGATATTGGCTGGAGAGACTGCTGCTGGAGCCACTGGCTGCTGCACCAAACTCAAGTCCTTCTCCCACCCGTGGGATTTCAGGGGCCTGTACAAATGCAACAACATTTGCTGACTCACAGGAACATTCATATTGAAATGACTGTGTCTTTCCAAAAGAAGTGTGGAATTATTACTTGTGATCTCATCACCAGTGTGTGTGTGTGGCACAGGCAAGTGAAAACCTAAATGGTTTAACTGAAAAACCTTCAAACCTCTAATTAGGTAAGCCCTATCTCAGGAGGACTGCACTCATACCAAAGGACCCTGTGACTGCTGAAACAACCTGCAGTATGTGAAAATAAGTGAAAAAAGGATCTTCTCAACTGTCATATCTTGATCTTATAAAGCTAGTACATAACACAGCACGCAGAAAGACAGCACTGTTAGGTTAAGTAAGTAATAAAACCCAAAAGGCCAAGATAACTGAAGGTCTGTCCTCTAGTCTAGGGCAGCGAGAGCTCACAAGCCTGCCTTTCCAAATTCCAAGAAAGTAAAATTAAAGCAAGGGACCCTGCCATTCCCTGAAAACACAAGCAAGAGCTAGAATGAAAATCATAGAATCAGCCAGCTTGGAAAGGACCTCCGAGATCATCAAGTCCAACCCTTGATCCAACACCACCGTGGTCACCAGACCATGGCACTGATGCCACATCCAGCCTCACCTTAAAAACCACCAGGGATGGAGAATCCACCACTTCCCTGGCCAGCCCATTCCAATGCCTGATTACCCTCTCTGTAAAGAATTTCTTCCTAATATCCAACCTAAACCTCCCCTGGCAGAGCTTGAGACCATGATCTGTACTGTTTTCTTATTTCAAGTGCACTGAGACAGGCCTACATTCCTCATGGCTGTCAGGCAAGACCCCAGAGCAGCCAGGCCCATGGAAGATGTCTCCGAAGTAATTACGTAGAATTATCTGCTTTTCGTCTCCTGAACGAGACTCACACGTGTATTAAACATCCCAAACCGGAATCTGAGCTCTCAAACTGACATCATGAGAAATGCCAGCACACATATACCCTACCATAGCTTTCTTT
>NW_020956967.1:14676-32635 GCF_003031625.1 Empidonax traillii
AGACCCCAGAGCAGCCAGGCCCATGGAAGATGTCTCCGAAGTAATTACGTAGAATTATCTGCTTTTCGTCTCCTGAACGAGACTCACACGTGTATTAAACATCCCAAACCGGAATCTGAGCTCTCAAACTGACATCATGAGAAATGCCAGCACACATATACCCTACCATAGCTTTCTTTCACTAGCATGAATGTTTTCTAGAATGTGGCATGTGAAACATGATAGCAAAGGTCATTGCATTGAAAAACACAAACAAACAACGTTTTCACGCTCCAGCACAGGCATCACTTGCACCAGACAACAGTTACTCTGCAACAAAGCAAAATCAACCTTCATAAACAGAAAAATGGGTAGATGGTAATTAAGAGTTACATAAACACCTACCTAAATTATACAGAACGAATGGCTGCCTACAGTAAAAGCATCGAGCTATCACCTCTGGTTGTGTCCTCCTGATTCCCTCTGTGTTCCTCCCCATCCATCCCTTCCCCTCCCATCCAGCCCCTCAAGAGAGCTTGGCTCTAGTGCTGCCACCTCTCCTTTCTGAGCACTTGTATCTCCCCCAGAAATCTCCTTACCCAGGTAACTGTGGTTGGGAAGACACACTCACCTTTCTTTATTCAAATTCCACCTCTTGAAGTGCCCCAATGACTCAAAAGTAATGAGCAGATACTTCATCTTTCCAAGCTGCTGGGTCTGATGCAACTACCCTCACGTACTTTGGTAACCACATAACCCCCTGCTATCACCCCAGCCCCTCTCCCCCTGCTTCCCAACCACCACAGCAAGCAAGGAATCCGCAAGGGGGTGAAGTCAGGCTGAGTAAAGAGTAATGAGGAAAAGTGGAGGGGAATCTGAAAGGATCTGCCTTTAAGACTCTATATAAACCCCAATGCTAAGGGGATTTCCTGGCATCATTATGGTGCCTGACACAGAGCATACAGAGCATAGAAAATCTTTCTTCTCTTCACGTAGCTGAGGTGCTTTGCCATGACACCAGCACATCAGCCGGGGGGGGTGATTTTATTTTCACGTGTTTTTTCTCCACACAAACCAACTCAGCCTCTCTGGGAAAACCATACATTGCCCCGTCCCAGCAGGTAGGAAATGGGGGGTTTTATTGCCTCCAAAACTGTCTTCTACATATCCTGAACTTCTAGTGGCCTTGCGACAAGACAGACTAGTCAAGCTCTGAAGTGCCAAGAAGTCACCCTTTTTTTTTTTTTTCCCCTTCTGTAAATAAGGAAACAGGAACTAAACACAAATGGGGATCGAGAGTATCCTTCACCACCACGGAATGAGTTAGCTACAAAGTCTCTCCTAGAGTTTAAAGAACATAAATCCAACAGCTCCACAACCTCATCCCGAAGCTCTGGAGGTCTCCTCTCATTTTTGCCGCTGGCTTTGGGAAATTTACCTGCACAGTAAGGGAGAACTTACTTATCAACTGAGAGTCTTTGGCAGCCTTATCTCTGATGGGTGTTGGTTATGGTGACTTGTGCCCATTAGACAGCGAATGCCATATTGCAGACACGCAGGAATGTACCGAGCCCATTTCACAAGACAGACAACACAGTAGCCATAAAACCTTGCATTTAAACGCAGCTTTTACCAAAGAAGCTTCAAACACTTCATGAATTTGGGTAACTTCCCTGTTTTACCTGCGGAGGAAAGACAATTTCCCAGCGAGTCCAAGGCTTCACAAGGGCAGTGAAGCCTTGACTCCCTACCCCAAAACGCTCACAAACCACAATTTCTGACAGAAAAAAAAAACCACAAAGCCAAGTCCCAATATCATCATATGAGCACAAAAAAGGGACCAAGATGTTTAAGCACACGCGAAAACAGAGACCTCTAACTTCTGCCATTCACCACATGCCACACAAGGAAAAGGCCTAGTAATCTTTCTCCACCCAGCCTCAACAATTAAAAGAAAGAAACAATCCTAATAGGTAGGAGAAACTGGAAACCTCCTCAGCAAACAAAACCTCCAGTAACTAAGAATCAGACTCCCTTTGCATATTAAGTGTAAGCAAACAAAGAGAAAGGGGGGGGAAAGAAAAAAAAAAGTGCAATTTTCGAAAGCATACACCTCTCTTGTATTCTGACAAAAACAGCAGTTCAGTCCCGATCTGAAACCACACGCCATCATCTGCCGTGGTGTGCTGTGTTACATGTTGTAAACGCAGCGAAGCTTTAGTAATACCAGACTTGACCACTGGCCCATACGAGACCTCGCTCCACCCTGCGAAATCTGCGCCGAGAAGTGGGGCAAGACTGACAGGTTTTATTGTGAAACTTAACAAGTTCTGTGGATTAGCAAAGCTACCATACTGAAAGCTGAAAATCCCTCTTCGGTCATGTCTCTACAGAACAGGGTGTTCGTTCCTCAATTAAAATTTTAATAATGAAGTTACCAAAACTCAACACAAGATCTACCAGTCTGCGCCTACTTTACAACATTATCATAGAATATTGGGAGAAAGTGTTCCAAGAGTTTATATTTTTCTCCACCTGCAAGCAAAACCCTCGATAAACCATCGAAGCTTGTTTATGCTGGGTTGTTTGTTTGTTTGTTTGTTTTTTTCAAGGTCCCCCCCTGTCCTTCACCGCAGCGAGAGATTTTTGTAAGAGAGAAAGCACCTTATTTAACTAGACATTATCCATGCTTCGGATCGAAAATGCCTTGGGAGAAAGCTGCCTAGGGAACTTGTTCTCGGAGAAAACCGAGGAGGGGAGAGGCGATTCGGGGCTCGGACCTCACGCTGCGCACACACACACACACACACACACAGACATGTGCGGGCAGCAGCTCCCCCCCGGCTCAGGACGGCGAACCCCCCGGAACCTCCCCTGTCCCCTGGGAGGGTTTGGCCGGCTCGGGGCCCGGGGGAGCCGCCCGTGTCCCCCGCCGCTCTCACCTGCCCCGGCGGGGCCGGGCCCTGCGTGCGGCCCGGAGAGGCGGCCGCGTCGGACCCGCAGCGGCGACAACAACCACACACACACACACAGAGAAACAGACAGAGAAACAGACACAGAAACAGACACAGAAACAGACACACAGTCACGCTGTGCCCGCCACAGGGACCTGCCCGCCCGGCCCCCACCCCGACTCACAGGGCGTGCGTGAAGGCGCTGAGTCCCGGGGGCACGGCCGCCAGCCCCCGCCCGGAGCAGTCCACGCCGCGGTCGCCGTCGCAGCTGCAGGAGGCCGGGCAGGGAGGGGGGGACGCTCCGCCGCTGGGTCCGGCCCAGCTCCCCAGGCCCCAGGCGACGAGGCCGAGCAGAGCGAGGCACCGCATCGCCGGCCCCGCCGGCCCCTCCGGCCGCGCAGCCTGCCTTGCCCTGCCCTGCCCTGCCCCGGCTCGGCTCGGCTCGGCTCGGCCCGCTGCTCTCCGCGCCGCCCTCCGCGCACCGAGCCCCTCCGCCGGCCGCCGCAAAATAAAAAAATTAAAAAAAAAAAAATGAAAACGTAGGAGAAAAATAATAATAATAAAAAAATAAAAAACAACGACCAAAAAAAACCCACAAACAAACAAACAAACAAAAAAATTGAAAATAAAGAGGCGCCTCCTCCGCCCGGCGCGGCTCTAGGGCTGCCTCAGCGGGAAGTCAGCCCTCCTTCCCCGCCCGCCCCGCAGCGCCGCCGCTCATCCCAGCCCCGCGGGGGCGGCCGTGGCCCTGGCGGTCCCGGGCCGGTCCCGGCCCCTCGGCGGCCGCGGCTCCGCTCGGCGCCCCCGCCCCTCCCGCACCTCGGTCCCGCCGCGGCCCCGCACCCAGCGCAGGGGTGCGCATGCTAATGAGGCCACGCCCCCCGGGCCGCCATTGGCGGGGGGCGGGGGCGGGGCCGGCGACATGCAAAGCAGGGCTCAGCCGCAGCCAATGGGCGCGGTGGGCGGGGCCGGAGGAGGGCAAGCCCCGCCTACCGTGCCCCGGGGGTGCTGCCCGGGCGGTGCCGGGACCTCCAGGACCCCCCCGGGGACCGCCCGGGACCCCTCGGGATATCCCGGGACCGCCGGGACCCCCCGGCCCTCGTCCCGCGGGGTCCGATGCCAGAGGATCCCAGCTGGCAATGGCACATCCACCCCTTGGAAGCGAGGACGGGGGGGGGGCTACGCCGTGCTTCTGCCTCTGGGACCTAAAGCATTTCACGCTCCTGTTCCCAAAGCAGCCCGAGCTCTTCTCAAAACTGGTTTGCTTTTAAAGAACTGTTCGCTTCCCTTCACGAAGCACCGCCGTGCTACCTGGCTTTTATACAGTCTAACCAAACCTGTGCCAGACTGGGTCCTCTTCTCCTCACTGCCTTGGAAAGAGGGCTAAACAGAACTGAAAACCCATCCATCCTTACTATTAGTGCCTTCATCACCCTCTGTGTGCTGCTTTTCTCTTTCTTTTTCTAATGCTTTCTATGCAACGTAAAAGCATAAAGGTATCACCCAAGAAAAATGTGTAAGGGAAAAGAGAGAAAGAAAGAGAGAATAAGGTAATTAAAAGGGTCAAATTCCCTCACACCCATCCCTTATACTTCACCTTCTCGAGGACTGCTGGTATCAACATCAACGTGCCAGAGGACACCCCATGCCAGGCTGATGTCTGGGCTAATGACGGCCTTCCTTGCACTGACTGAGGAGGGGGAGAAAAGGAAAAGTCTTGGTTTAAAAGTGGTTGTGAAAATTAAGAACCAAGCATGTAAATAGCAGAGACCTGAAGAGTTAAAATCACCTGTACCCGAGAGAGTTCACTGTGGGGACCCTAAAAAATATAGATTCTCCAGCCACCACCTCCACCTCCTTACCTTTGTCCTCAAGTTTTTTCAACTCCTAACTCTCTTCTAAAAGTGCTAACACTATTTTACCTAGTCACTAAAAATGTTATCGTGATTTTTTTTGTTCACTGATTTTGTGTGAACATCATCAGAGCGAAAGTAAGGTCGTTTAAATAACAGGCTATGTGCTTGTTCTGTGTACCTTGTGAGAAACACGAAGCTCTCAAAGCTGAATCTACCAATGTATGCTAAAGTTATGCCACACAAATATAGACACACATGTTCATCTCTTCTCCTTCTCCCTGGGTTGATCTTGGCAGGGAAATGCATCATCAAAGCCATGTTGTTGTAAGAAATGTCAGGGTCAAAGACTGTGCATTCGTGTCACCCTCTGTGCCTGTGCTCAGGGACGGTGATGGAACAGCAGCAGCAGCAACCAGAATTGTAGGGGAAAAAAAAAAACCTAAAAGGAGTTATCTTGACATACTTCAACAAAACAAATTCAAACCAATCCACGTAAGAAAAAGCGACCTTTTCCTTCTACAGTTGGCAAAGAAAAATAACAAAGCACTTACACTCCCTCTGCAAACAGTCTCACTTGGCTAACCAAAGATAATGGGAGCAGAAATGGCCCTCAGTGCCTGCTTGGAGTTTGGAAGACGAATCGTAGCACGGAGCTTGCTTTGTACTGCAGCAGTGGCGGCCAGCAGTGCCCACAGAAACAGAACTTCTCTTCTGGAAAGAAAGGACAAAAGATCTCTAGTAAGAGCAGAATAGCAAAGTTCTGTTTTGTTTTTGTTTTTTTTGTTTTTTTTTTTTCTCTTCATGCTTCGAAATGCTGGAATAGTTTAGTTTTTACTCTCAAATCCTTACCTGATTTCAATCTTTCCGTTTCTTTTCTCAGCATCTCTTCAGGTGTATTTTCAGAGTGCAGCTCTCTCAAGTCTCCATATTCAAAACTCCTGCCCTAGGAGCAATCCCTCTGATCTTGCCATTCAGTCGATTCTGCTTTGCTGCTTACAGTTAGTCCATAACTCGTCCTGCCAAATTAATATTTTCCTTAGTTTTTCAACCTCTGCCTCTTCCTGGCTTAGTGCTCTCAGAGCACTGCTCTCTCCTCTCCATCAACAACCCACAATTCTCTCGCTTTCTTCTTCTGCAGACACCTGTTTGCAGGTATTTATTTGTTTTAGTTTCCTAACATTTTTTGCAAAGCTGGCTTATTTATATAACAAAGGCCTGCAAGGTGTTTTAAGATAGGGGAAAAAATGGCCACATTTTACTAAATGACCTGCTCAAATAAAAATTTTACCCATGGACTTTGAAATTATCACGGTTTAAAAATCCAGTCCTTAACGTCACAAATTCCAAGAAGCATCTCTCAAAATACAGCACAAGGCAGCAATTAGCTTATTTAATTTAAAAAAAAAAAAAAATAACTGCAAAGGAGAGAAAAATCCCAAGGTGTGCTGTAAACCAGGTGAGGGACATGAGGATCTAAGTCAATTGAAAAAACAGAAGAAAGGCTCAGTTTAGCTGAGCTGTGGAGAAACTACACCCTGTTCTTTGGGGACACTGGAAAGCACCATAAATTGATGTATTGCAGTGAAAGTTCTTCAGGATTTAGAGCCCCATGTACAGGCAGGTGTTTGTGAAACTTTTGTCAGACATTTGCTGAAAAGACATTGGGAAAGCTTGAGAGATGAAGGGAAAAAATACAGAAAGTGTGGACATGGAGTTTTTACTTCTCAGGCAGCATCTGGTGTGGGCTCAGCCACCCAGGAGCAGCTCCCATCCTGCCCATACCCCTTTCTCTGAGATCCTCCGGAGGAAACAACAAGAATCACATTTTTAAAGTCAGACAGCGTATTATTCACTTTTTTTTTTTATAAGCCACTGAAGTGCTGACCAGTATAAAATTGAAGGCAAGACATTACACCAGGAATTTAAAAACCTAAACAAAGCAGTGCTCTAAGGGGGAAATCTGCCTCTGCAGAGGACCAGCTTAAGGATTATGGAGCTGTAAACCTATTTAAACATTATTTTGAAGAATTATAGTAGAGCCCAAGTAATGTAAAGGAGTAAACTTATCTCCAGTGATAAATTACTCCCAGCACATGCCCATGATCCTAAAATGTTTAGGATGTTAAATATTATTAAGGCTCCCATGTGAGAGTGAATAAAATCTTTTCGTTCAAGTCCTTTATCAAAGCAAACTTGGTGTGGTACATTAACTACCATCATCACAGAACAACCCAAACAATCTGGAAAAAGGAAACACCCGGGGAGAAATGCAGGGGATCTTATAAGGGAACAATTAATCATAATGTAATCATTTGGTGTTGAAACACTTTTCAGCGCAGTGCTAACAAATTATTTCTTTTTAATAATGTGATTACAATGACTGAGGGGATACCCACTCCACAAGTTTTGACTTGAATTTTCTATGAGTATTTAATTTATAAATATAATTTATTTATAGAAAAATATTTTTATATATATTGTTTATTTATATAAATATAAATTATGTAATAATTATAAATTATGTAAATCAATGCATCGGTTTAAATCATGCTGCACAAATGCCAGATACCTTTGGCACATTCTCTGAACTTACCAGGTCACTGATTTCTTCCTATACGTGGAAGTACAGTGTTGGGTTTGCTTTCCTAAAGCACACAATTCCTCATAATTGCCCAACATTTTATGTTGTTCTTTGTCTTTCACTCAAATACTACAGTGGAACAAAAACGTATAATTTTACCCGTATTTTGAAGGGGTATAAACATAACTAATCTGGGGGTGCCATAGTTTTGGTAGGATTGACTTTAAATTGTAGTTTTGTAGAGCTCTTGGAGTTAAAAGGCAAGAATCCTTACTACTGGAATAACTGAGGAACCCCAGCCTTATTTTTTGTATCTTGGGGGGAGGAAGGAAAGCACGCTAAATAATTAGGATTTATCATCAAGTTGATCTATCAGACACTAAGCTACTTTCAAAATCTGGAATATAAGTGGACTGTTCTAAAAACCCTCTGCAGAGATTTTGGAGAAAAATTCTCAAATATTCGTAAAAGTTAAAATTTGCTTTAGTTTCACTGCACGTCTAACTACGTGTGATGACCAGTGCCTAAAAGGTACACAATCAGAAAACAGTGGCTATTTTCGAACCTCGACTCAAACCTAGAACTTCTGGGTGCTGCTGCAATGCCAGGAGCACAATAAATCACTTACAGCCACTTGAAGCGGGTGAAAGGCCCCACGACTTATTTCCCTGCTGTTAGCCATGCAGTCTCCAGCAACGATTAGATTTTATTCAGACAATGCCACTGTGCTGCTCAGGCAGGGAAGCAGAGCTGTGATTAGATAAGAATCAGGTCCAGGCGGCTGTACTTACCTTTGGAGGTTTTTGGGTCAGGTTGGGAGGGTGGTGTTTGTTTCCAGAGGCTTCCCCCCTTCCCCCCTCCCACCCCTCCCCCCTATTTTCTAGAAAGCAAGGAGAAATCAGAAACGTGAAAGAAGTTATGTCTTGAGTGTCTAAAACATCCATGATATGATGGGAAAAAAATGAGTCACTTCATGCAAAACCCTGAGTAACTTTTAGAGCCGTGTTTGCCTCCTATACTACCAAACAAGATTAACCAGACAGAAAAATATTCTATTTAGAAAGAAAAAAAAAAAAAAGGGGGGGCAAGGGGACATGGAAACTTACTCTAGGAGAAAATGACTGTTTAAATATCACTGTTTCTCAACAGGACACAATTTCCATATAAGGTTTTAAAAGACTAAGCACAAATGCCCAGTAATACTGGAATGTATCCAGCTTTTATACTAACAGGAGGCATTCTTTATATGGACAAGATTTATCAATACAGCAAATGATGCAACTTAACAGCTACAAAACTGATACAGAGATATGAGGATTGCTCAGTTTGGAATTAATAGATCCAGTTTCTAAAGCCTTGCAGTGTGTGACAAGGCTCCTTCCTTTTTTTTCTTTTTTTTTTTTTTTTTTTTGAGGAGTGGGGAAGAAACAATTAGCATGCGTCAGAGCAGATTTTATTTTAAACCTAACAACAAAGTACCCAATTTACTCATCTCCCCCACACCAAAAAACCCCCCAAACCAATCAACCAAAGAACCACAAAAGCCAACAAAGATGAGAGATGCAAGCTCGTTTCATTGTTCATGATTTTGTCACTCTCTAAACCTGTGTCTAAAGCAAGAAGAAACAGTAGCACATCAAAACTCCAAATTATTTCTAACTTAATTTTAAAAGGCTTCCCTGGAACTTTTGTTGCAGGTTTCTTGGTTTTGTATCACTAGAACTAGCTGCCAATTTCACAGTCCCGCCTACTTACATTAAAAACCCAAAAACAATCAAAAAAACCCCCACAACAACAAAAACAGCCCACACCCCCCTCTTATTTAACATTCAGAACTGAAGCATTTTCTCCTACCTTTATCTCAGTTCTTAACTCCAGGCACATTTTTCTAACAGTCTCACAAGTTCTCTAAACAAGGACTTAGGGAAATTCAGCATCTCATTACTCCAGATACTCGCTCCAAACAATTAAAAGATAATATCTGATTGAGAATAACGAGTTTATGTAGCTGAGGCTGAGGAGGTCTCAAAAAAAGCAGAAAGTTCAAGTTACTATACACACTTTAGAGCATTCTGATTTTCTCCAAAGGAAAAGGAAGATCCACAAACAACTGGGAGAACAAACTACCACAGATGTGAAGTTTCTGCAGGGTGCTCACGTTGTGCCCTGGAGGTTACAGGAGTCTGAAACCTGCACTCAGAATGGAAAGTTGGAAGAAAAACACACAAATCACAACGCATGTGAGACTCAACTTTTATTTTTTTCTGTCGATAAAACCAAAAGATCCCTCACAGCAGCAACAGATGCAGAAGTTACTTGCAGAAATGACACTCTCTTCCTAATCTGTTTGCATACCCAAGTATGCCAAGTGTGTAGGGACTGCATATTAACACAGTACAGGCACTGCTCAGTAGTAACAAGAGATCAAGTTTCTTGGCTTATTTTAATCCACCCTTTCCTTATTACTAGAGGGTTTTCATAGTATTAAAAGATGACAGTTATTAATTAGTCTGTTATTATTACTTTTGTTATTGCAATTTAAAAAACCACACATTTTATCAAATTCTACACGTACTATTTATACACCCAGATACAGTTCCCCACGTTTTGTAGTAGATGACAAACCGTATCCAAATGCTACACATTTGGATTCAATTCACAATTCAGAATGAAAATGCTACTGCACTTAGCAGCTCTAGCTGCACTAGAGTAAGTATTTCATTAGAGTAACAAAACACACCTCTTTGTTCAGCAACACAAGGGATACGGGTCGTAAAATGCACATTTCTATCTTGCATCCATAGCTTTCTATATTATACATATATATATATTTATATATGGCTCTAAAACAAACTTCTGCTAATTTACAATTAAATTAAAACACGTCCAACGATTGATCTAACTAATGATTTTGGTCTCAATACTTTAAACATCAGTTTGTTTCCATAAAAAATATACAGTTTGACAACATGGTTGTACCAGCAACATGAGGCCTTTCGAAAGGGGCCTATGACACATAACGAACCATGCAATTCAGTGCTCAATGCCATCTAACTGAGAAATATATACTGAATTCTCAAATTACCAGTCTCTTTGAAACTTCTTCTTGCAGGCTTACCATGCTTACAAACATGCAGAAAGCAATCACATTTCTCGCTTGCCTGTAGCAATCACTTTTTTTTTTTTTTTTTTTTTTTAAATTTATTTTTGAATAGCTCACCTGATAAAAGCACAAGCTTCATGCTGCCTTTTTCAGGTCACTGGCTTTTTTTCCTTTCTTTCACATACTGCCCCATGTGAAATAAGGCTAGGGATTAGCCACACACAGCAAGAGCTGCCCTTTTTGCAGTTTAAGCCTCTAAAAATCAAATTACTAACAGGAAGCACTCATAGCTGCCATACAAGTGAGCAGACACCCAGTAGACAATGACGTTAATCCTAGATACATATACCAAAAGGTGAAGCTCGAAAAAAAACCAAACCAAACCAAATCCAAAACCCCAAACCTAAACTACACAAGTACAGCATCAAACCTGGGAGATTCCAAAAACAAGTGGATCTCTGTCCAGAAATTCGCTCCAGGAGGGCACACAAACCCCGTGCCACCATCATGAGACAAGACATCAGCTGCTTACAGAGGGAGATGTCCTTAATCAGCAGGGGTGATGCAGTACTTCTGTAGCACAAACAGGAATCCTCCCAAGCCAGAAGCAGTCAGTAATAAAACCCCAGACAAGTTTCACGTGTCACAGTAACCTGGCATATAAGACTCAGAACATTTTACTCTTATAAATATAACAATCAGTAATTTAGGGACTAACTACTGCAGGACCAATACATTCAGCGTGTAGATAAGGACTACAATAGAAGATAAGAAAAAGACAAGGGAGATACGACAAGATGAATAATTCTTTCAAACAGCAGAAAGTCAGGGAAACATCTGGAATTCTTCTGCACTGCATTAATATATCTTCTGTTTCTCAGTATAAAAATACATCTAGAGAGAGTGAGTTAATCCAGAACTGCATACAACAATCACATTTTTTCCCCTTAACTGCTTTAAAATCAGTACAAAATAATATAAGTTACAGGAATGATTGTTGCAAATTTGTAAATGTTGGCTATTACAAAATCATTACGTGAGAACACCAACTGTAAATTATTTACAGGAGAGGTAATACAATTTCCAGAGTAACGAATTACAATTTAGCAGAAGTGTAAAAACAATGTATTCACCAAAACATTACAAAATCTGGTATCGTTATCAGCTACACAGTAGACTGTGATTAGGTTTTACAGTCGATATACAACATATTCTTAAGAAAAGTGCCAAAATACTGCTACATAAGAATTCTTTTTTTTTCCAAAAGTCATTCAGCAAAAACCCCTGCAGATTCTACGTTAAGTAATGCCAAAAGAAAACAGGAAAAAAGGGATGCCGATTGTACCAGTATGTCTTATTAAACGCCTTTGAAAAAATCTGTAAATTCACTTCCTTGCTTAAAGGCCTGACACGAGATTAAAAAGGGAAAAAAAAAATCAATAGAAATATCATATTTGTTTTTTAAGGATATTTTAGGCCATTGTAAAAGTACACATTCCTCTTAAACTGTGAAACACAAGGAGGCTGAAAACATTCTAAAAACTGCTGAGGGTTTGTGATCAGTGGCACAGTGTCCTGCCAGGTGTCAGTCACTGCTGCTGCACCCCGGGGCCTGCACTGTCCATACTGTTGTCTGTTTTCATAAAGTTCAGCAAAGTCCTGCACCTGGTGTGGGGGAAATAAACCCGGGCAGCAGTGCAGACTGGGGGACTGAGCAGAGAGCAGCAGTGAGCTGTGAGCCACCGAGTGCCCCTGCAGCAAAGAAGCCTGGCAGTCTCCTGCTCTGCACTGGGAAAAGCACTTGCCAGCAGGCTGAGGGAGGGATTTCTCCCTCTCTGCTCAGTCTGGGTGAGACACAAGTGCTGGGTCCAGTTTTGGGCTCCCCAGTTCAGTACAGAAATGGGTGTACAAGAGCGAGTTCCAGGAAGGGCCACAAAGGTGATTAAGTGACTGGAGCATCTTACGGACAAGGAGAAGCTGAGAGAAGTGGGATTGTCTTGCCTGGAGAAGAGAAGGCTCAGGGGTGATCTTACCAACCTGTATAAATGCCTGAAAGGGAGGAGTAAATAAAGAGCCAAACTCTTCTCAGTAGAATCCAGTGACTGGACAAGAGGAAATGGGAACAAGTGGAAATACTGGAAGCTCTGTTTTAACTAAGAACGGACCTTCATAGTGTAAGAAGGGAGTACAAAGCACTAGAACAGGCTGCCCAGAGATCTTCTGGAGTCTCCATCCTTAGAGATGCTTAAAAACCCAGCCTGTCACAGTCCTGAGCAATCTGTTCTAGCTGGCTCTCCTCTGATCTGGGGAGGTTGGTGGATCAGATCTCCAGGAGCCCCTCCAACCTCAATCGTTCCATGATTCTAAGAAAAGGAGAGGGTTTTTTGTAGCCCAGGCATTGGATCAACTGAGTCACAAAGAAACCATAACAACATGTCAAAGGAGTATATTTTCTCTGTAAGTTATTGCATACAACGTTAGTTTTGCTGCCTGCGTTTTGCCGATCTCATTTTTTCAAATCTCGACTCCATTTCTTCCAGGACTTTCGGTGTGTATCGCACCACTAATTTAACCTTTCCTTGGGCTGCCTTCAGCAGTTCTACAGCCTTCTCGTGGTGTTCTCCTTCAACACTCTGTAAAGCACAAACCATTAAGTAGAGTTATTAGCAAAGACACACCGAAAACAGATTTTTTTTTTCTTTTTTTTGTACAACTTTTATAGAAGCCAATATATTTATGTATTTATTTAGATGTATTCTAGTTTCAAGACTGCACAAGGACCGTGTCACACAAGTTCAGGATTTATGCTTCAGCAAACCAATGAGATGATGATAAATATACTCATTAGCATTAACAGAAGAATGAACAGTGCAAAAATTTCGGTTGGGTTTGTGGTGAAGAATTAAATTCTTCAAGGGTAACGCTAGTCAGTCTAACCCAACTCAGGAAGACCAGAATAAAAACACTTTCCTAAAACAACTCTCGGGATTTCTTAGGGTTGTATTAGATTCATCTAATTACGATTTTTTTAAGCAAGAGTTCGCAAAAACTGCATCCAAACATACATTCCCTTGACAGCACATATTTTATCAGTAAAGCTTATTTCTCCCAAACCTATTAAACACAACGACAGGACTACCCCAAGCCTACCTCCCACCGGTGCTACTAGAAGCTAGAAGGCAGGTGATGTACCTGTTGATTGGAGGGTTTCCCCGTTACTATGAAGTTACTTACAGAAAGAAAGACAAAAGTTAAAAAAAAACCCACCAAGTTATTTCTCTTCTATCAGACTTAGACAACACATACATTCGAATGTTTTCATTTTTTAGTTATTCAAGTGGATGTGTAGGCTGTTCTGTTTAAAAGTGGTAATAAAAAAGACGGTAAAGTTCTAATTGTATCAAAACACCTAAAATTCCACAGTACACTCAAGGTCTCCCACCTGAAAAAGAGATGTTTCCTTGCATTTGACTGAAAGCTGCCTCAAGTAAAAGCCTGTCCGTAACCTCCTCTTTCCAAACCTCCCTGTTTCACTTTTTGTAGCTCTTCAGAAAAGGATACATATAAAAAAAAATTCCTATATTCCTTAAATACAGTAAAAAGCCTGCTTTTGAAGCTCAGTACACTTAAGTGGAAGGAAAAAAAAAATACCACACAACTTAAGATAACATCACCTTGTAGTTCCATCTCATTACAGATTTCATCATGCAGTAGTATTTTTACTGGGAAAAACAAGAATCTGGTCGGTCTAATGCGACAAAGCATAATGCACTGCTTACCTCAGGAGGTGAAAAAAACCTATATTAATAAAAACCTGCATTATGGAACTCGGATGAAACAGGAAGCCATAACAGCAGCTTGTACTTCGCAAAATACTTCCAGCTACATTTATACAACCCCTCAGACCCTGAAATGCTGAAATACACAGCACAGTTCCTAGCTGAGACAGGTAACTAAAGCACAATCCTAAAACTCTCAATGGAAACCTAAACAAGTTGTATTTGGGAGGACAAAAAGCAACTATTCTGACGATATCAAGAGACAGTGAGCTCGTGCCATGTGTGTTCCCCGTGTGCCCTCAAGTGGAAATCAGCAGTTACTGCTACAAGATAAAGAGAAAAGCAGTTCCTACCACTCCATTGACAGAGAGCAGCTGGTCTCCACGTTTCAGGCCTCCGTGCCTGTCAGCTATGCCTCCAGGGATGATCCGGGAAATGTAGATTGGGGAATTTTGTTCTTTGCCTCCCATAATGTTGAACCCGAGACCTTCTTCGGTTTTGGGTAGTTCAACCACTCTGGGATGGGAGTGACCTTCGCTGGCAGCAAAAGCAGCTACCGTGGCCTGCGAGACACAAACAGTACCTTTAGCCAGACACAGTGAGCAGGCTGGAATTATCTCAAAGTACTTCAGTGCTAGGACAAATGAGATTAATCCCCTGCACACCAACACTAGCATGAAAAATTCAGAACTGCGAGAATAAAATTAAAGGAGGAGAAATTTAAAAATTAACAAATCTTTGCCATACCCTTTTAATAACCCGTCAAGCTCATCCATTTTATCAGACATCTCGATAATATCCTTCTGAATTCTATGTAGCCTTCTTCTGCTTCTAAAGGAATGAACTAGTGTATTTCATGCATGTTGTAGTTTGGCTTTTACCTTTGCTGTTGCATTAGCTCTAACTTCTGGGCTACTGCTGATATCCACAGTTTCATACACGTGTTCATACACCTTCGGAGACAAAACAGTTTCAGTGGCAGATAATGGAATAACTCCAGGAAAAGACAGAACCAAAAACACAGAGGCAATGAGAATACTGATGACAAGGAGTCCTTGCACTGAAGGCTAACCCACATCCTCACATCTGCCTGCCAGCCACTTGCACTCGCAACAAACACAAATGTCCTCCAGGGGAGGAAAACACTAAGAGGGACGTCTGTGCCTACAAACAGATTTTTTTAAAGTCATTCCAGGTGTTATCATCACCAACAGCAATAGCAAGGCATATTCAAACACCTAAAAAATCTCCAAAAGAGTACCTGGAATGAAGATGAGGTGGCCCAAGGCCACACCTAAAGATGGTGTGGATTTGGCTTAAAAGTAAACTGGGCAATTGGTACCTTGTGTGTTCTTACATTCGGATTTTAAAAAGTACAAAAACCAGCTTACTGCACTGAGCACAAAAAGGAAAAAGTAAATCATACTGGTCTTCAACTGAAGATAATAGCTCATGTTAACTTACCTCTCTTACAGCATTGCAGAATTCACTTTGAAGGACCCTTTGCAGTGCCTGTAGCTTTTGTGGTGGCACTTCTCCACTTCTCTGTAATTTTTCCAGCAATTCAATTGCTCTGCAGATGTCTGGGAAAAAAAAAAAAAAGGCAATAGTAATGAGGAATGCCTGAGGAAATTCAAGGTATGTTTGTTGGGGTTTTTTTAAATTAAGTTAATGTAGTGCATTTCATCTACTGCACTGATAGCATTTTTTGAACACCAGCTAGAATACTGTCAAGTATTCTGTCCAACAATCCTTTTATATTCAAAACTTAGCTGAACTCAGTACTTTCCCTTCCAGAGGGCAATGAACTATCTGGCCTATTCTTTTTCCCCCTGAAGTGCTTATATAAACAACAAAACTCCTTTTGATACCCTCAGCTGAGAGACAATATCTCTGCAGTCCAGAATCCTGAAGCCCAAACCTCTTTGTTTCAGTTCCTTGAAACTTGTTCCTAAGAGTTCATGCTGTCCATATTCTCATAAAACCCTGCTTTGTGAAAGTGAACTCCATGAAGGATTTCATTCCAGGCCAGTTATGACTCAGGACAGGCATCAAATGCAACGTGACATTCTCCTGGCAGCTCTACAATAGCTGGATACATTCACATCCCTCACTTGTTATTTCCGAAGTGCTATGTTAGTGATGAGTCTGAAACACACGAGTTCTTGAACAGAACAGTCTCTCAGAAAAGCAGATAGAAAGGACTGCCTTCATTATCACAAAGGTCAAGAAGCAGTAAATAATCTACTATATAAATAATGCACAAATTATTTTAGAGAAGGATGAAGTCTGGGACACAGCTAGTCCCAAATGCATGACTTTCTTTTTTTTCTGTAATTAACCTTTAGGTACTCATTTTTCATGTCAATGCATGTCTGTCTACTCAGTGGCATCACATCAGCACAGAGGACGTGCAACAGCCACGAACTTCTCCCAAAAAAAACCAAGTGTGAAAAGAGAGAACTTACATAACAGGATGCAAAGGCAGTGGGGTGCATGTTCTGAAATCAGGGTGAAGTACACTGGCAAGACACAGCCCACAGTGATGTTCTGTCTGAATTATCAGACACACTTCACAGACTGCTACACCAAGATCAGGTGGTGCAGTTGATTCCACAAGGCATAATTTAACCTCACAGTGTGGCCGTCCATGGAATTGAAACTTTTTCCCCTTCATGGAAAAACACTCAAGTATCATCACTACAGCCACGAGACTCAAATTAATTTATTTCAGGTGAGAGTTCAGGTTGCTATGTGCCATGAGAACTTGGTGTTTTCTGGCAAGTGTTTTCAAGCTCTACAAGCAGCAGTTATCTAAAGCAAAGCAGTATCAAAAGCTAAGTTACTAATTCTATGTTCTACAGAGACATTTCACACAGACATGCACATTTCCAACTTATACAATTACAAAATGAAACTAAAATGCCTCTAAAGCTTTTAATTTCCTAACACGAATTTTGTATTTCATTTTAAATCCAAAATAGTTGGTGAAATTAGAGACATTCTAGATGATGCAAAATCACCAACATTCTTAGTAATCCCTGTGTTCAGCAACAGCACTGAAAATTTTCTTATTTCATGAAGTCTCCCACTGAACAGCTTGAAGAAGAACGATCAAGTGGCAACAGCAGCACTTCCAATCTTACAACACTCCATATATTCATGCAAGAAGTCTGGCAAGTATATAAACTACAACACAGCTATCACTTAAATGCATGCAGATGTTTGCAGACGAGTGATTATTCCACGCACACAAAAAGCACAGCCCCTACACAGACATTCTTGAGCCCCTGGTCCATGAACCACGCTGAGCTGCAAGGTGTATGAACTTGTTATCAGTTTGTTTAGGATGCTGCAAGAAACTTTAAGCAGTTGACCGCTATATTTTGCAAATAAATTATTTCTTTATAGAGCAGTCAAATACAGCATGGAAGTTGGATCCTCAGCACTCAGTAAATGTTTTATCACACCACGTTTCTCGCTCAGGTAGATACAGACAATGGATCCCACCGGCAGGACACTTTGTTCCCAACTTTGTTTTGCTTTAACTTGTTTAGAGGATCCCATTCCATCAGCCTGAAAGTGCAGCTGAGCATAATTTTCTTCTGCTGAGGCACTACCAGTCAAAAGCCAGAGGTTCAATCCACCTCGACAATACCACTTTGGGAAGGAACTAGTTTGGATGGGGACAAAAACACACACTTTGC
>NW_020956967.1:35048-37278 GCF_003031625.1 Empidonax traillii
AAAAAAAAAGAAAAGTAAACTAGTAAAAACCAAGCAAACCGGCACACAGCCAACGCACTGAACTTGGAGCTAGCAATCCTGCTGGCAATCCCACGAGAGGAGCAGGAACAAAGAGGCGGCACAGGCTGAGCGAGCGCCGGCGGCAGCAGCCAGGGCTCGGCACAGCCGGCCGAGGAAGGCCCCGCAGCGGTGCCGGCCCTGGAAACCCGGCCAGGAAAAAAAAACCCTCCGGGGGCCGCGTAAAGCCAAGCGAGCCCCCGGAGAGGCCAGTGCCAGCGGCACGCTGAGAGAGCCAGCGGGGAAGGGGAGAGGAGAGGAGGAGAAGGGAGAGGAGCGGAGGGCAGGGGAGCGTCTCGGCCCCTGCGCGGGAGAGGCTCGGCCATCGCCGCCGCTCCCGCCGCGGGCCGGCCCAGGGGCTCGGGGATGGACCGCCCGGGGCCGAGCTGGGCAGGGGCCGGGATAGGGGCAGGGACAGGGGCAGGGACAGGGGCAGGGACACGGGCAGGGCTCACCTCGCTCCAGCCGCACCGGCTCCCCCAGCGCTGCCATGGCCCCCGCCTGCCCGGCCGGCCCTGCCGGAAGGGACGCGGCGCTGCCGGAAGGGCGGGCCGAGCCCGGGCCTCTCCCCCGCGCTGTGGAGCGGAGGAGTTTCCTGCAGGGAAATTCCTTTTACCCTGTTTTTTCCCTCCCCCCCATCCCTGGGAGTGACCGAGGACGCAGCGCCGTGCGGGGAGGGCGCGTCTTTCTGCGCGCCGAGTGCCCCCTGGGGATGGCGTGTATATGTGTTGTATATTCATATCGATACAAAAATGTTTATATTTACATATATGTACTCGTACACACACAATATATATGTATTGTATATACACATACATAATGTATCTGTTAGGGGTTTGCAAAGGGAGAGCACTGGATGTTACCTCTAGGCTTTTGGCGCCGTCTCCCGAAACCTCCTCGGGGGTCAGCTCGGGGGGAATTTGGATTTTTGGAGAATGGGCAGGGAGGTGGATCAGGAACTGGCTGAATGGCAGAGCTCAGAGGGCCGTGATCCGCGGAGGAGAATCCGGCTGAAGGGCTGTGGTCAGGGGTGTTCCCCAGGGATCAGTCCTGGCTCCAGTCTTGCTCAGGACCTGGATGAAGGGACAGAACGCACCCTGAGCAAGTCTGATGATGGTACAAAACTGGGGGGAGTGGCTGATACACCTGAAGGCTGTGCTCCCTTTTTGGGGGGACCTCGATAGGCTGGAGAGTTGGGCAGAGAAAAACCCGATGAGGTTCAACCAAGGCGCGTGTAGGGTCGTGCACTTGGGGAGGGATAACCCCAAGTACCGGTACAGGTTGGGGGCTGAGCCAGCTGAGAGCAGCTCTTCTGAGAAGGCCCTGGGATTTTGTGGGTGACAAGCTGGCTGTGAGCTGGCAGTGTGCCCCGGTGGCCAGGAGGGCCAGTGGTGTCCGGGGGTGCATTGGGAAGAGCGTGGCCAGCAGACCGAGGGAAGGGATCCTCCCCCTCTGCTCGGCCCTAGAGAGGCCACATCTGGAGTGTTGTGTCCAGTTCTGGAGTCCACAGTTCAAGAAAAACAAGGAGCTGCTGGAGAGGATCCAGAAGAGGCCACAAAGATGATGAAGAGTCTGCCCAGTCAAACCCCACCTGGGCAAGTTCCCGTATCACCTTCTTTAGGTGACCCTGCCTTGGCAGGGACTTGGACAGAATGATCTCCAGAGGTCTCTTCCAACCCTAACTATTCTGTGATTCTGTGATTATTACACTATATATTCTGTGTTATATATAATATATCATAAATTGTTTAGATGTATTTATAATAGAGACATTTATACATATACATACACACATACATAAAAGTTGTTCTGCCTGTGTGAAATGTGAGACATGCTTTACATTCCTGGTTTGGCACCACTTTTATCTCTTTGTGGGGCTAATGTATTGACTGCATTAAATCACTGTAAGTACAAGCACGACATACTGTGTGAATTTCTTCTGTAAAAGAGGAAGACACTGCTTCAGAACATGTATTTGTATGCTCTAAATTTATTCTGAGGGTCTAACTCTTCATGTTTGGCTTTGATTTTGTCTGCATTTTGTATTTTTTCCTTTGAAAGAGAATAGTTCTCAGCAGGCCTCAAAGCGTCCTCTAATGTGACAGTGATGTACTCGCTCCCTTCTGTGATTCATTTTAATATCAGCTCCCCTCAGTTTGAAGGATGCTGCATG
>NW_020956967.1:38092-59511 GCF_003031625.1 Empidonax traillii
TCTGAGGGTCTAACTCTTCATGTTTGGCTTTGATTTTGTCTGCATTTTGTATTTTTTCCTTTGAAAGAGAATAGTTCTCAGCAGGCCTCAAAGCGTCCTCTAATGTGACAGTGATGTACTCGCTCCCTTCTGTGATTCATTTTAATATCAGCTCCCCTCAGTTTGAAGGATGCTGCATGTGCATTTCAGTGAAAAGGTCAGACAAATGGAATTTTCAGGTGAATAAAATTAAATCCACACGGACGAGTTTCCAGCGAGAAGAAGCGTTTTAGCAGCCAGAACTGCAGAATGCTTCTGGAATAAAATCCAGATGTTTCTGTCACGGTGGTGCAGGAACTACCAATCTGTTAGAAGTGACTGAAATTTTAAATAGCCTGCTCAGACTTTGGACAGATGAGCCTATGGAGAAAAATGAGTGTTCAGCAATATTTCATAAATCTTAAGACTTTTCCAAAAGGCATGTGATAAGAATATATGTTTAAACATACCTTTAAAGTACCATTATTCTGCCTTCAGTAAGGACTAAATACTCAGCAGTTAAAGCAGCTGCTTTAAATTTCCTGTAGACCCAGTGAACTGGACATTACAAGCGTAAGAAAATCTGAAAAGTAAAATTTTATGTAGTGTTTCCACTGCCTACTTCATATCCCTGTCCAGCTTAAACCATATCACTTCAGGAATTTGCACTCTCTTATATCTGAAGAAAACAAACAAACACACAAACAAAAGCCCCACAAACACAACAAAATTTGGCTTCCTAACTTGTTTTTGCAGGACTGCCTGATTTTTACAGTGGTCTCTTAAGTTACAAAGCCGGGCATTTCTGTGGCAGAAGTGTTTTAATGTGTGTTTTGTCTTCAAAAAGGAGAATTTATTCAAATTAAAGAAATAGCCCCTGTGTAAAGTCACAAGTCTATTTTAATGCACAGATAGGACAAATCACACACCTGCAGCATTTATTTGTGTATGTGTTTTCACATGCATGTGGTCAAGAACGATCTCAAAGTGCTGTCAACATTTTTAGGCAAATGTCAAGCCCAAAATGAGTTTTACTTATATTATTGCTTAACTAATTCCTTTACTAAAAGGATTTTTATTTAAATAATTACCTAGCCAATAGCTGTAGAAGGTACATATGTGTCCAGTTACCTTTAAGGAGGAAGAGGCAATCTTTTAACACAGTACACCAATATGAAGAAAAAAAAAAATTGGCTAGCAATGGGTATCAGAATATATGCTTACAAAAATTGCAGAGAAATTTCTGCTGTCCCTAAAGAACAGTGTCTGCCTGGGAAACCTGAAAGGCTGAATTAACCCCCATAGGACTTTTATTTATGATTCAGGGCAGAGAAGGGAGTGCCAATTCTATTTTTAGGTTATTAAGACATCTCTTTGCCTCAGGACTACGGTCTGGGTAGAATTTTATTGCTTTAATACTAGTGAATTTAATTTCTTTCAATCTTTGACAGGCTGCATTAGTACTTCCAGTTTCAGCAATACTTTGGTTCACTGGCCTAGTCCAGGGTGAGTCTCATGGTCTGCCACACCCTGTGGAAGCTCTCCTTAAGTCATTAAATTTATGCTGTTGACCCAAGCAGGACTTGGACTAAAGCACAGGAGACCGTCCGTGTTCAGTAGAGTGGTTCTTGCACTCCTCTGATGCAAGTGAGAAAATTTCAGTCCAATTACTGTGCAGCAGATGGACTTGGCTGTATGATAGGCTACACATTTCTGGCTTTGTAAAGAGACTTTTTTTTTTTTTTCCCCCCCCTCCAGTATCTTTGGCCAAAAATGATTTATATATATACTGTAGCTCAGAGGTCTGGTTGTAAAAAAAATTGGATACAAACTGCTAATGTAACATTAAAGTGAAATTACTGTCAAACTGTTTGTGCTTTCAAAAACACATCCACTATCTAGGGTTCCCCAGCAGATTCTCCATCTCCACATAGCAAGGTCCTCTCATACAGAAAGGCACATGAGTTCCAAAGGCATTGCCTGTGTTTTTTGAGTGAGTTTGACTAATATTAAATAGACTACATTAATGGTATCTAACTGGTGTCTAACTATCTCTTTCCGTACCATTTCATCGCATTCCTCTGGCTTCTAATCTTGCAAATATTCTGAGGAGAAATTAGTCATAAACACAGAATAACCTCATATTCTTTAACGCTTGCAGGCCTGGACCCCAGGTTACATTCTCATTTATATTAAAATTGTTTCTCAGTGCAAAAGGCTGCTAATTATTACAGTTGCTGCCTTTAGGATTGTATTTTAAAGGGATAAATAAGTCTTTGTTGTCTTGTCTGGTTTTTTTCCCCAGTTTCCTTAGGATCTGTTTTGCAGTTACACACATGGGGAGCATGATGCACATGGGAAAATAATTGGTATTTTGGTGATAAAAACGTTTTCTGTGCTGAAAGAATGAAGGATTGCAACTAATTTGACTTTTTTTTTTTTTTTTTGGTTTTGCTACAAAATGGAGGAAGCAATTTGACTTGTAATATAATTTGTCAGTCCATACTTTGGTGATCAGTATAAGATGAAATTTGAAACTTCTCAGTTTGTTTGCATTTGCACATTTGAAAAACATGTTTGTGTTGTGTTTTAAGTTTCAGTCAAAGGACTGAAATTAGGTTTGTGTATAAAGGCAATAAAAGTACGTGCAAGTGCTACTTATTTTCAGTCCATGACAAAGTGAATTTCCACGGCAGCTTCTAAATTCGTGAAATTTAGAACTTCAGGTAATACCAAAAAGCAAGTAAATGGTGGAAGAACCTAAGTCCAGCTGCAAGACAGGGAGATTTGGCAACTCAGGCACTTCTGAAATGTTCTAATATAAGTTTATGCATCTTGTATAATACTGCATAAAACATAAATACTCTAATCTGAACAATGCACGAGTGTTTACAGACTGGGATTGTGTTCCCTGGGTCCTGTTTGCTCTGTGGTTTCAGTGACCCATTTCAAAAGTCCCATCATGAGAAGGCTTCAAAATTGGATCCTAATACCAGAATCTGAGATGCAAGTGCCTGTAAGAGCAAGGAAAATAAATAGATTCCTCCAACCTTTGTTAAAAAAAAAAAAAGAAAAAAAAATATATTTTCTCTTGCTCCTGCCAAACATATGAAAGCCAGTGATTTGTAACAGATGGGAAGAAAGGCTGCTCAGATGATTAGGTGAAGGGAGGGACTAACTTACAAGGAAGGGGGAGAAGAGCACACTGGAGAATATATGCTGGGGATTGAAGGGGGGCGACAGACATAGATGACAACAAATAAATAAGTGAAGGTCAACCAGTAGTAAAGTTAGGAATTATCAACAGCTGCCTGCCATTGATGATAGCTGATTCTGAAGAAGCTTTGCAGCCAAAACAGGCAAAAAAAACCCCAAAACACGCCTTTGGAAGGAAGATCAGTTTGTTTCTAAAAGGGGTGATGACATGGATCTGAAACATGAAGAGTCTGAATTTCCTGGTCCAGATGCATGACCACTATTTGCCATATTCTATTTGCCATATTAAATGGTTTGACAATTCATGTTTCTCCAGGTAATCTCATCAGTAGAAGCCAACATGATATAAATACCTCCCCCTCCCCTTTATTTTTTTTTTTTAAGTAGTCTTTCTTCTTTTTAAGGTGATCTTGAAATATAAGAGTTTTTACTCTTCAGAAAGATCTGTGTGGATTTATCTTTCTAACTTGCCATATTGTCTGGGTGTGGCTCACACAGGTAGAAACCAAGCTTTATGAAAATATCTATAAAGGTTTTGTATATTGAGCAAACTCAAAAGTCAGGGCACAATTAATAGCAAAATGCTTTAATTTAAAAAACACAAAAGAATCTAAAAATGAGAAGAAATCAGGAGAGGAACCTTTCCTGGAACCCTGAATGGATCTGAGACCCAAAGACACCCCTGAGATTGTGTAATAAAATACACATAGAGAAACCCTAATGAGATATAGGCTTTATCCCCTCTACTCAAGGGCAGCAAGTTTTTATGATGACAAATCTGGGGCTCCATATTAAAATAAATTACATAAAATAAAATAATTAAAAAAAAAATAGAATACAACTCAACCTTGTCTCCACTATGCAGGGAGGACTACAGGTAGCTTTCATCCCTTGCCTGTGCTCCTGGTGATTTATGGTGGTTCACAGGGAGTACAGCCAGCTCTCATCCTCTGGGGTGCAAACACACTACCTCTTCTCCACACCCTGCCATATCTGTTTAGCAAGAAATGAAAAAGGATTTTGCACTTACAGTTTCTCAGAATATCTCCTTTTTTTTTGCTCCCAAGACTCTTTGCTATGTGGATTCTGAGGCAAATAAGGATCCTCTTCTGTTTCCAGCATCCGTAGCACTATGGTATTCCAAACCCACAGGTAACAAATATTAGCTCAAACTGGCCATTTCTGACCACAGGAGTAAAAGGTCAGGATCTGGTGATGCATATTTATGTAGTGAAATAAACTCTGAAATAATTCTGTCTGCTATGGTTTTGGATTTATGCAACAGCTTCACAGAAAGCTCTCTAAGCACCAGTTAATTAGCACATACCTTTAGCATTTAATGTTTTGTGATGAGGACACCTAAGGCTGCCCTCTGCTCATGCCTCAATCTGTTCGTATTTCAGAAGAAAATAAAATATGCAGCTGAGCATGGACTAAAAATTGTGATTAAATACTTGAGCTGAAGTTTAGCAATTGTCTATTGTATCCGTTATCCATTAGCAAGTTTAGAAATTAGCAAGTATCCGTTATCAAGTTTAGAGAATACAGATAAAAATTTCCACATTGGTTGGACAGCAGGGTGATATTAATTTTACTAAATAAAAGACATATGTCTTCGTTTGAGAAAGCCCAATAAAAATTCTTTTTAAAAAATCGGGATTTGTTGTAATAAGCAGCTGCACTTCTAGCTCTGCTTTAAGGTAGCTTTCTGGCCTTTTCCTTTTACCTTCCCCGGGTGAGTAACAACACCTAGCTGAGATCCATTTAGCCACGCTGGCTTTCAGAACTGTCTGAACAGTCTTTAACACGAAGCAGGCATCCTTCTTGCCCCGGCAAAGGGACAGCCGTGCTGATTTATGGCCCTGCAGGACACGCCCCTACCAGTCCTGGGCTTAAAGCAAGGGGTTTGAGTTGCTTAAAAGGAACGAGCATAAACTTACTGGATTTTTCTCAGGTGGTTTTTCGCTTGAAAGTCATCTCTGTTTATTTTCCCCTTCGTGTTCCACCCCCCTTCACCTGTGTTTCAGGCAAGGCACAGCTGTGGTTGTGCTGAGAGGTTGCTTCATGGAGAGCAGGATAAGAAATGCTGTTGAACCCAGCAGCCATCTGAAGCAACAAATTTCTCCCAGTACCAAACACGCTGTGTTTGGCATAAAGTGGCCAGTGAACACCTAAATTGTAAAACCTGCAGGAAGCCAGCTGGCCTTGGAGGAAGCACTGAGCTAGCACAGCTCACTGTGGTGGTGGTGAAGGGCTCACCTGTGGGACAAGAACGCAGCACAAACCTTGTTTGCCGTGGCAAATGTGGACACTGGGAAAACAATAGCTGTTTCTCGCAGAATTCACAGAATATTCTGAGTTGGAAGGGACCCACAAGGATCACCCATTCCATCTACTAAGTGAATGGCCTGTACAGGGGTTGAACGTGTGATCTTGACGTTATTAGCAACATTCTCTAAACAGCCCAGCTGATCTCAGGATTACATGTGATGCAAATCTTAAAAAATAAGGTTTCTTTGTTCTATTAAATCAGCTGATCAGCCCCTGCTCCTGACACCCTCTGGCCATGTCTCATCAGATGTAGAATTTAGAGTTTCCTCATGGACAGGTTCGAGAGGACCGGAGGAACTGCACCTAAACCACAGGGCAGCACATGCTGGGTACTGAAAATATTAACAGTGAGTATGTTCAGAGGAGGCAACTTCGAGGTTTGATGATGGGTGTAATAAAGTTTAATATCAGCTTTTTGAGAGGATCACCATGTCCAAAACTCACCTTGCTGCCGTTGGAAAAGCAGTGCTTGTTATGTCTACAAGATCCCCAGGAACAAAGAGAGAGCCATGTGTAAATTGTACACACATTGTGAGCACATCCATGACTGCAGGCATGCTTTCCAGCAGAACAAGTGCTGTGTTTAACATACCAGCCTGACTAAAGGCAAAAGACTAAGAGGCTTTGGCACGAGTGGTTGTGTGTATCAGAGCTATTACATTTGCCATCTAATAATTTAAACGTTGAAGACTAAATGTTATTACTGAGTAATTAAAAGGAGGGTACCTACAGAACAGTTGCTTCAGCCAAATTTATCATGATTAGTGGCAGGCCCACAGCTTTAGTGATTATCTTGAACTGTCCCAGAAGGATTTGCTCATCCTAAGCAGTGGTAAGAAGAGCCTGTTTCACTTGCCTTTGCCAAATTATAGCTGAGGCAGGACATGAAAAATACCTGTAAGCTAAGGAAAAACCCATAACCACAAGAACAGGAGGAAAAAACCTACATATGAATGAAGTTAGAGTAAAAAAGAAGGGGAGAAAAAAGGGTTTCTAACCCAAAAGGAGGAATAAATACTTGAGGAAGCTTCTATACAGGAATGGGCATGAAGAGTGGGAGAACGGGGACAGAAAATCCTCTTTCAAAGAAAACTCTAAGAAGAAGCCCAGTGGTGGATCGTTATGATTGTTTCTCGGCACTGTGGGGTACACAGCTCCAGCTGCTGCTTCCAATTTTGTGTCTGGTGTCTCCACAAAGAACAAGAAGTGATATAAGTGGAGGGTGACTCAAAAGCAGCTTCTAGAATGAGTGGAGATGGATGGAAAAAACATGGGTAGATTTGTTTCCTTTGGAGAGCAGCCACATGTAAACAGTGTAATTAGTCCTGGAAACAAGGAGTGTGACTTAGCTAAAGTCCCAGCCACCTTCTCCTCCGTTCAGACTTTGATACCTTTCCAGGAAAACAGCCTGAAGTCATGGGAAATTTTCTGATTCTTCACCTTCTACAGAGAATTGCTGACAGCAGTCTGCTTGGTCTAAGTGCTCTTCAGATTCTCTTGAAATAATTTATTTGTAATTAACTTTTTTTTTCTTTTTTTTTTTTTGGCAGAGAGTGAGAACAGATCTCTTGACAGTCGGAAGTATTCATTAAGGGGTTTGCATTTTCAGGCTGGATTGGAGCTCCTCAGGGAAATGCTGTGTGAAAACTGAACTCCTGACAGTAATTTTATGCTCTGGAGAAGGTGTAGACCTTTGTTGCAATACAGTAAATATGATAATAGAAAACAGAAGAAAGAGAAAAAAGGAACTAGGTGCTTTTTTCCTCATTGTGTCTTCCTATGAATTCATAATTCAACTGCATTATTCTACAAAGAGAAAATTTTGTATCATCTGCCTTATTTCTTTACCCCAAAGTGATTAAATCTGGCATAAAGAATGCATGACAGGAGTACAGCATCTTCAGTCTGATCAAGTCTCACCCAATTTATAGGGCAGGCTGCTACACAGTATTCAGAATTAATGCTCTAAATAATCCCAGTGATGTGTTACTAAGAATGGTAAGATTTTAATTGCTTTCTGGCAGTTTTAGATTACACTTCACCCTACACTGCATCTTCACTCTACAGATGTTGAATCCTGGAGCTCTCCTCCAGCAGCAAACAGTTTCGCCAGCATTTGTGAAACAGTTGGTGTGTTAAAACTCAGAACATGTTTCTAAGAGCCTGGTACTAGAGGGGTATGTGACAGTAATCACAGCATTTTTTCCACAGCCTATTTATAAAGATCAGAACCTTCCTCTGTCATCTATTCTCATGCTAGGTCTGCTGCTGCGTGGAAATCTGTGAATAACCCACTACAGCAACATCAGGTTCTATTAGCTGAGGGGAGGGAAAAGCAAAATGAGTTTACTCTTCTTCCCTTAGTCCTTCTCAAGCAGAGCTCTGGTAGTTTAGTGGACATAACCAAGCAAGGGTTTGGCTCAAGGATCAATGCTCTGTTTGCTTCACTTCACGTGATTTTGAAGAATTTGACGGCGAATATTCAGCTGTACAACCCTCTACTATTGTTTTGAAATGAATTAAAACCTTTGTAAAAGTGTCTGTCTTGCCAACACTTCTGTATTGACGTGGCTCTCTGCTCTGGCCCTTGCAGCTTTCCCCTGGGAGGAGCTAGCTTGCTTGATAGCTTGCTAGTTTGAGTTAAGTGACTTAAATGATAAGTGGCATTTTGTTCTCATTACACTAAGAAAAGCCAATCAATATGAAGCGCATGAATGCATTAATATGAGAGCAGAACCCAAAGAAAACTGATATTAAATGGAAATTCAGGATCCATTATATTGAACACTACGACTCAATTTCCTGAACTGGAGTTGACAAACCACCAGTAAACGTCCAGCAGGGAGCAGTTCTGCCCTGATTATGCCGACTAGATGATTTAATAGGTCTTTTTCCTCTCTAATACCTATGAACATCTGAAAATCAATGGCAGCCCACTTAGTGGAAGTACCTTCCAGATGCAGGGTGGGAGCTACCTACGCAGAGCGGGGCTGGCAAAGTGGTGCCGGCTGTGTGTCACCTCGGGGGGAGAGCCTCCTACAGAAACTCGGGGTCAGAAAGCTGGAGGATTTCTTTTGAACTCTGGGAAACGCCTCCTCCTTTCCCTGCGGAGGATTTTTAAGTAAAACCTTGTCCCGGGAGAGGAGGGTGCCGGTTGCCAGATGTAGAAGAGCGGAGGGAGCGGCTGGCAGCGGTGTGGGAGCTCTGCCCAGCATCCCTTCCCCCTCCCACTGATCCTTTTGGGACACTGGTCCCCGCAAACCTGTGGAGAGAGGATGGGATAGGTATGCAGACACTGATGTGTCCCCTGTGAAGGCTTCTCTTCCATTTAAGAGCCTCGATAAAACCTACCTGAGGAATATTCCAAACAGCTCAGCTGTGTGTGGGGTTTATCCAGACTGGCCATCTGATCATCCTGTCCCACGGGCTCAGGAGAGGTTGTCCCCGAGGAGCTGAAGCAGCCGCCTCCTCTGGATTGCCAGGGTTTTATTGTGCTTCTCATCCCCGAGCTGTCATTCCATTTAATTTCCAGTAGATGCTACTCTACTCTAGAAGCTCGCTGGAGCCAGGAATCGCTGCTTACCCGAACGCCAGACCTTTACAGCAACACCTCCTTGGTGTTTTCAGAACACAGGAAAACAGCCTTTAGCCGGCAAAAGCCAATCAGTGGCACGACGTGATTAATTAACAGGCGGAAAGGAAGGAGCAGGGCTCCGAAGCAGATCCCACACTATGCCTGGGCAGTGAAGTCTGTGGTGAAAGGCTAAATTTAAAAACTAAAATTTAAAAGCGTTTTAGTAAACAGTGGCGGGAATATGGGAAATCACATCATACATCGGTGCTGCTGGTAAGAAGCAAGCAGGGGTGTGTGAAAAACAATCAAATCTTGGGTTTGGGGAGTGAAATTAGGGAAAATGGAATGAAATATCCTTCCTGAAACAACAAATTTGACCACAAATTGTTTCGTGTTCCCATTTACAACATTGAATAATATTTGCGCATCTTTGACCATTTTTTACACGTTTCTCTGCTTTTATCAAAAAAAAAAAAAAAAAAAAAAGAGAAAAGAAAGAAAGAAAGAAAGTGTGTGTGGTGGAATCCTTTTCATTAAAGAAAGAGTTTCAGGTCTCCTTGCAAAGTCTCTTGGGCCAAAGGACATGGTTTAGCTAAAATAAAAATACAATAATACAATTTCTCAGTCATTTTAACCCCTCTGTCTTCTACACACCCTGTGCTTTGGACACAAACCCTGCCATCCATTAGAAAGTAAGGGAAAAAAAAAATCTTCTAATCTGAGCTGGAGCACGCTGGAAAGAAAAGGTAAGTTCCTTGCTCAAACTTACATTCATGTTATTTGTAGTCACACTTTTTATGTGCTCACGCTGGAACTGCTGGAAGGATAAAAGCTGATGCCAGGTGTCCCATGCCAAACGATTGTTCCACATGAAAAGAGGGAGGACACTAAATTTCCACGGGAAATAATAATCTTTATCAACTCCCCAGCATGATAAAGGCCAACAGCACCCACTTGCTGACATCCCCATCTAAAACCTTTGCTTTCTGCACTGCACGTGCCCTACAACTCCTTCTCCTGCCCTTTCTTTCAAGGAGAGAGGCTCGCGCATGCTGACACCAAAACAGCACCAGAAATTCTGTGAAATGATGGAAAGGGTAACAAATGGAAGGAGGAAGTGTTGCTCCAGACTATAATTAGTGAGACTGACTGTGAATAATAGTGAATGGTGCCGAGCAAAGTTTTACCAACACTGCAGCTCATCTCAAAATTCTTGGCTTTTCTTTTCCCCCGTGATAATTATTCCAGTAAACTTTAAAATATGTGGCAGCATTAACTTAATCTTTTATTTAGCTAATAGGAAAAGGTTGCATTAGAGCTTTCCTGGAATAAATGTAAGCGTTCTTTAAACTGAATGCATAATGGCAATTCCCCATTCAGCTGGGAAATGCACTGAATATGGCTTTGTCAAATCTTGAGCTTTCATTGCAAGTGTCACTTTATCTGGCTTTTTTCTTCAAGCTCTGGTTGCCCAAATCATGTTGGGCACAAATCATGTGGAAGTCTCAACTTTATTTAATAGAGGAATAAAGGTTTCCTGATAGCTACTGAGAAAATGTTGATTCCAAAGGCTCCTAAAGCAAGTAAGAAGAACTTAAGCATCTATGGCTAAAAAAAAAAAGAAAAGTAACAGAGTTTCAGCTCTATAACTGTGAGAGTTACAGGCAGTGTAATTGTGTGGGAAAACCCACTGTAAACAGAGTGCAGGAAAATGATTCAGGCACCTACTCCTTCACCTGAGCAGCTGGTATCCCTGACTGGACTTGGGAATACCCTTTTCCAGGTACCATTACATATCCAGGCTTTGACATCCATTCATCAGTGCTGCTGAAGCCTGTGGGAGGGATTCAGCTCTACTGAACCAAGATTAATTTAATTCCAACAGTCATATCTGTGCACCTGATAAGCTTTTAACCCCAGTGTTTCAGACAGGACTGTAACCTTGCTAGAAGATTCTGGCTTCTGTTGTGTCATGGAGTAGAGCTGAGCCAGCATCAGCTCTACCATTACCTGCTGGTCCTTCCCACATCCCTGTGCTGCCCTCTCCCCTGCCAATGCCCACAGGGGCTTCAGAGGGGGCAAACACAAGAACTGGATCCTGCAGGCACACCGTGAATGTCGGAAAACTGAGGCAGAGCTGCGAATAGAGATGGAGGGTGCAGATGCAAGGGTGCAGCACAAGGGCCAGTTTCCACGTGTCCCTGCAGTGCTGGACTAGAAGAAAAGCTGGGTAGCAGCCCCTGGGCTCCCACAGGTCCCTGGGCAGTGCCAGCTGTGCCCTGTCCCCCAGAGGGCTCAGCCTCAGCCTGCTGGCACTGCTGTCAGCTGTTCCCAACCGCAAAGCCAGGTGCCTCCTCATTCAAAACCTTGAAAACGCTGTTTCCTCACTGCGCTGCAGGGAAGGGAGGCACAAGGATTTTTCCCATTTTCTTTCAAATGGAAGATGATGGGCCAGTTTGGGGAGGAAAGGGGACGTGGTGATTCTGCCATTACTTTGCTGTGAGATCTCAGGTGAATCCCTGGAACACTCTGTGCTGGGTTTACCCAACCATGAGACACCTGCAGGCCTCACAGTGGTATTCCAGGAATAACTGCAATTTCACATTCTCCAGGGTAAACTGCCCAAACAGGGCAGAGCATTGTGATTTATTGATGATTTCTTGGGCATTTAAGGTCTTAATATTTTCCACGGGCCACGGTTCATCCAGGAAAGACAGAGGATGCCATAGTTGTGATCTCTTTGCCTTCCATGCAAATGGGTAACCTAGGCAATATGCAAACACATCTGCCTAAATCAAAGCAGAATTTTCCTCCTCACCCATCCCTGCTCAGGCACAAATGATGGCAGCAATTAGGGAGGCTCAGAAATACTGATCAAACACCGTGAGAAAGATGAGAGGCGCACGACTGCATATTCAAATAAGATAAGGTTAGTAAAGAAAAGGAATCTTTCTTAAAAGGCCTGTTAACCCACTAGGAAAAACAAAGAAACACTTATTGTTATTATTGAATTCCATTTTCACGAAAATGTTTTTAGCCCCAAAGAGATCCTTATTCTTCCACCTTCCTTGGTGTCTATGTGAGACATTAATTCTCAGGTTGTAAATGATAAACCAAGTGAGACTTTTCCAGAAAGATAGAAGAGATTCAACTTATGCCTCAGTTATGCTTTAATTACGTCAGCAATTATGGTCTGCACTGTCTCAAACTCACAGGGTTGGGTTTTTTGCTTTATAGCTGGATGCAGCATGAACAACATCCTTTGTACATCTCTGCCAGTGGTTTCATTGAGCACTGCATGGATTAGGTGCATGCAGGTGGCTGGGGGTTCCCTCTGAAAAGTTTTTGGTATCTCATTGCAGCACCGAGGGAAGCAGCAAGTGCTGGTGGCCGACGCGAGTAACATTTTGGTTGTCACTCTACATTAACCCAAGTGGGTTTTTTACACCCTTTGCATCCCCACAGCAGAGCTGGCTGGAGTGTGATGCTGAACGCTGGCCAGTTGGGAGGAGACAGGTGGGACTGCAGCTCCAGCACCCCCCACGAGTCCCCTTCTCGACTCAGGTATGAAGCAGCAGGGTGAGGTTACAAAGCAGCTCCAGAGCCGGGTCCAGCTGCAAAGCCAGCGGCACGGGTGGCCTGGCACTTGGAAACCCCAAACCTGAGTTCCTGGGTGAGGCAGCGGGATTATTTCTGTTTTTAAAGCTCCGCTCTCTGCGCGTACCTGGGGCTGTCGGGAGCAGCGCGGAGCAAACGCCTTTGCACAACTGCGCATCGCAGCTTGCAGTCGGAGCTGGCGCGGGGGTGGGGAGGGGCTGGTTCCACATCTCCGGCAGGAACCCCGGCGGATGTCGTAACAGCCGCGAGGAGAAAACATCTGCTCATTAGCGAGGCTGCTCCGTTTCAGGCGCCGAGAGCACGCAAGCACCGACAAGCCCCGAGTGGAGGCTGCTCCCTCATCTAAACCCCCACGTCAAGCCTCAGTGTTTGGCCACCCTGACCCTCCAGCCTCTTGCTAACTCACTGCTCTTCAGTGTTCCCTGCACTGCAGGTCAGTCCTGAGGGGGTTTCCTCCCCTGGCTGCCTGCGTTGCTCACATTTCATTTTCTCCTTCCTGCAAACACACCCACTCAGGTACCAGCATTTTTCTCCGTCTTTTCTTTCCAGTTGCCTCCACAAGCTGCATGTCAGCCTTCTCTTCCCAAGGCTGTAAAAAACCCAGAAACACCATTTCCCATCCACTTTTCCTGTTGCTCTTTCCCGAGGCGAACCCTGTGGCCAAACCCTCTGCCAGAAATGGATTTTGTCCCCTTTTTTAATTCGTGGGAATCTGTTAATCAGTCTCTCTCCCTTGGTGGAGTACAGACCTGCACAACCCCCTTGCCAAAATGCACATCCTCCAAATGTCCTGTGAGCTGTCCCACAGGGGACAGGCTCTCCAGGGGGGTTTCTTGTGGAAGGAGAGTGGCTTTGCCCTGAGATGGTCCCTCCCTGGGACCAGGTTTATGTGGTGGCCCTGCCTGTGGACCTCAACCAGAGATGTCACAACATTTGCTTGCCAGGACAAAAAAAAAAAAAAAAAAAAAAGTCTGGAGCCCATATTTTCCATCGTTTGAACATCAAGTGTACTTGAGGAGTCTGAAGTCTTTGACAGAGTTTTATGCTTGCAGAGGGGGATTTTATTTTGAACATCCTTTAAATACTTTGTGGGTAGGAGTATTTCCAGTTTTGGAGTGGTGCGTGTATTCTGATAAATAAAATCAGCCTACAGTGTGAACCTTTGCATCGGCAATCAATACAGCATTTATCTGCACCAGTGACTCACACAGCCTGTCATGGGTCTTGTTTAGTTATTAAATGTAAAGTTATCTTTAAATTAGCAAATATTTACATTGTAGATATTTTAACATCATCGGGCAGATATTTTGCAATACGTATTTGTAAAAAAGGATAGAGTTTTGCATCCTGTGACGTGCTGAAGTCTTCGTGAATACGTCTCTCAAAATTTAAAAAAAGTTTTTGGCTCCATGTATGTTTCACGTCTCAAAAGAAAGAAAACTTTAGATCAAAAGTATGGTGATAGCAGTTCAAAGAAATAATTTTCCTAATCAAATTAATGTTTAGTCAAATCCTGTTATACTTCCCAACCCAAATGGTGTCATTGGCCCAAATTCTTCTCCCTCTTTTTATTAGAATAGATCTGATAAGGAATAACACCGGGTTTGGTGCCTTATAGACCAATCTGGCCCAGAAGACAGATCAGTGTTCCTGCCGTGTGAGGAGGCAGAGTTTCATCTCTTCCTCTCAAACTTTGTGTTTTTGAATACAAGTTCTTGCAATTCCCTCCCTAGTTTACTACTCACAGCTTTGGCAGAAAAATATTTTCTGTTCGTGTTTTGTTTTGTATTGGTTTGTTTTCAAATATTCCTGGTCGGCAGAGTCCATTTCCATCCACACGGGCAGACACCCCAGCAGGGGTTATCTAAACTCACAGAACTCTGTTTCTGTAGGGCAGCCAAGCCACAGAGGGCTTCAAAACATTTGGTAGCCGCTAGGATGGAAGAAGTTCTCCACAACATCGTTCTGAATTTCCCCCTCTCTGAGACTTCAGAACGACAGACAATTCAAACTTCCACAGATGCCACAGATTTGGCAGATTTGTGGGGCTGCTTCCTGGGCTCTCAGTCCCAACAGCTGGGCAATGGGATGAGTTATAGAATTGTCAATGTTGGAAAAGACCTTTAAGATCATTAGAGGTGATCATAGAGAGCATTAACCTAACACTGCCAGGTCCACCACTAAACCATCACAGAATATGCTGAGTTGGAAGGGACACACAAGGATCATTGAGCCCAACCCTAAGCCCTGCACAGGACGATCCCCAAGAGTGACACCAAGTCCCCAGTTCCCAGATCTACACCATTTTTGAACACTTCCTACAAAGCCAGATGTGCAGACATCCCCGTCCTGCAGCACAGGGTTTGTTGTGACGCTGAGGATGCAGAGCATTAGGGGAGTTTGCCTCTTGGTGTGCAAAGGTGGGATGGGAGACAAAAAGTTAAAATTTCATGGTTAGATGGACATCTCTGGGGTCATGGCTTTTGGGGTGGACTGGGACAAGGCACAGGACATCTGTGCCAGCCTGACATGGGCAGGTGCCACCCCATCACCAAGGTGTGTGATGCTCTGCACCCATACAGCTCACAGCGGCTCCCCATACACATTTTCTGGGCTCAGGATAGTTTGTCTAGGTTTGATGATTTAGAAAATCATCTCCATGGTGTGGGTGCATGCCATGCACTGCCTTTCCCTGAGCTGCCTTTGCCTGGCAGTGCCCAGTGGGATTTTAATGGCACTCACACCCCAGCTGCTGAAAAACACCAAACTTCCCTATGCAAAGCAAACAGAACACCAACTTGGAAATAATCACGCTGCTCCAATACCAGCACGTTGCAAAACGCTGCAGGACCCTAAAGGTAAATCCTCAAGTGCCTCCTCGCTGGTATCTGGCAACGCTCAGGGACAGATGCAGCAAAACCCCCTCCTGGGTAGTGGTGAAAACCTCTGGTTACAGTCTCTAGCACATGAAGAGGCAAAAATAGCTGGTGGCCACAGCCCTGAACCAAAGCAGAGGGTCTGTGCTCTGTACGGTGGGGGATGAAAACTGCTGGGAGGAACAAGCTCATTCCCTTCAAAGAAAAGTGGGAATTCCCGGCCAGCCACACAGCTGTGGGACATCTGCCCGTGTCCAGGCATGGGGCTCTGTGGCTGGCAACCCGCTGGTAAAATATAACGAGCAACATTCAGAGCAACGGCAACAGGAAAATGGCAAAACTTAACAGGAGAGCAGAGTCAGCTGCTCCAAGGCCGTGCCTGAAGTCTGTAGCACTAGGGAGGCATGGCAGGTTTCTCATCCCAGCTGGATTCCCTGGGCTGGCTGTAGCTCAAATACATGGATGTGAATCTAAAACAGACCACAGGCCTGACTTTAATTTAACAGAACGGCAAACTCGCACAGTCCAGGAGCGCGAGGACCAAGGCAGTGGGAAGAAGGGGTTGTGTTCAGGCCCCAGAAGAAGACTCTACACTCTGTGCCCCCTGAGCAGCCTCCCAGACCAGGCAAGGTCACACTCAATCCTCCTCTGGGGTCAGTGGTCCCTGGGGAAACACACCACAGTGGGGTCCAGGCCTTTTCGTGTTACTCTGCAAGAGGACAAGTACATTTCTGAGGAAGCCCACACCAAAAAAGATCACCAGTGTGGCCTGGCTTGACCTCCAGTGGTGGCTGACTCCATCCCAATGACCTCTTGAGCAAAAACTGATTCTGTTCCAGAGTGAATTCTGGAATAGGTTTATTCTCTATTGATTTACTGAGTGCTCATTCACCCTCCCACTAAATTCAGTGGACGCTGTGCTTTTCAAAGGCAGAGTTAGGCTCTGTGATTGAGGGGGAAATTGCCCTGTTTAAAGGAGAGAAAAACGAAAGCTCCAACAAAGAAGATTTGGAGACATCTCTGGGCTTGCAGCTTTGTTTCTGCAATGCTCCAACACATCACTGTGTAGGTGGTCATTTCATTAGACTGGCACCAAACTGTAAATTACGGCGCAGTTACAGCCCTGCTGATACATACTTTACTGGAGATGTTGCACCAGTTCTTAGAAACCATAAATATCTGTTGTGTTACAAAGCACAGAACAGAGTTTATCGTGGGTTTAAAAGGGAATTTTTGATGTGACCATTGCATGGGTAATGGATTGCAGACCCCCTAAAAACAACACGGGCCAGGGGAACCCTTTATTCCAGGATCTCTCCAGACTGACTTCCTGCTGGGAAAGTTCAAGCAAGGCTTTAGAGCATCAGCCCATCCACTGTACTATTTCCAGTGACAGGCAGGGCTAATTAGCTTGTATAGCTATTGTTTGCACTGCTTTATCTTCATTATTCCTCTGACTTTCCATGCAGGCAACAATTATAAAGCTGTAAGGACATGCAGAATTATGCCTGGAATCTCTGGCTTAATTTAGAGGAGGCACAGACAAGAGCTAACTGTGGATGCCCACCTGAAAGGTTTAGGGAGGGATTTCCTGTGTTCATCTGCCTTTCCTCCGTGTCCCACACTGCACAAACTCAGTTTAACAGCTGTCAGAAAGGGTCCTGTGGTCTCTGCACTGGCCAGGCTCACCAGAATAAAACACCTGACTGTCGAGGCCTCAGTGCATACAGTCACTTGGAGATTTTTAGCTTTTTTGGGAAGCTAAAGGCAGTGCATATTTTAAGGGAACACACAAACTGATGCTTTCCCTCCAACAGCCTGTTGCAAACCCTTGCCCTAGTTTCCCCTCGGAAAACAAAGCTGCTGTTTGGCACTTCAGGTGACGAATTTCCATTTCCCTAGACGGCTCGTTTGCAACAAGGCTCCTGAAAACGGGGACGCGGCTCATCCCTCCCGAAGCGCTGAGCTGGGACTGCCCACTTCCAGAATTTAAGCACGAGGTCATCTACCCCGTGTCATGAGCCAACAAGAACTCATTTGATACCTGCTCTGTCTCTGCTCAAGCACTGCACAGCAGGGCAAGGCAAGGCAAGGCAAGGCAGCTGCCTTGCTCTGCCTTGCCGAGCCCGGGATGTGCAGGGAGCTGCATCGCTGCAGCCCCTCTCCTGCCGGGACAGCTCCTCGGAGCTCAGAGACCCGTGCAGCTCGGTGGAATGCACCAGCAGCTATTAACAAGGCTGAATAAGCATGTCTGAACTTATATCCCCTGAAATAAGGGAGGAGAGCGCTCCGCACCGGCACAGCTGGCAGCAAGGAGGGGGGAATTTAAAGGAGAAGGTGTGTAACACAATATGGGCGTTCCGAATAGTTCTGTTGAGGCTGAGTGAGACTTTCTCTGTACCCTTCAGAATTAAACAGGCAGACTGCAGCATCTCCGAGGCTAATATGTCAATCAAACCCAAGGGAATAGTGGTCAAAAGCTGTAACAAGCTGGGAGGTGATTTGACATAGATAAACAGGACTTAAGGTATGCATTTGCTGATGACTGGCAAAGGCGGGGATGCTACATAAAGGGGAAGCAGCAGCACATTATCTGCACCTTGCTTTCAACAAAACTCGCTAGATTTGTTCTTTTTATATCTCCCAAAGATAGGGGGTTTTGGGGTACACCCTTCCATTCTATTTTGTGGCTGTACCAACCCGTGTGTTTAAAAGCAGAGTGTCGAACTGGGAGCAAAAGGACCTCACTGTGCTGTTTCTTGGGAGTAAATGGTGTCACTTACAGTATTAACTGTTTCTGTAACACAAACATGGCCACACATACTTTATAGATCATCTTGAAATAACAGATTCCCATGGCTGGAGTCCAAATACAGTGAAAATTCTATGAAGGACCGTGCTGGGATTAGAGCAAAAATGAGTCTCCCAGCAGACTGGTCTTTAAAGGTCAGGAAAAGTAATCATTGGGAACCTTATTGGGACAATTTAAAATCCTCAGTATAGACGACAGTTGAAGGAATATTTAGTACACTATGTCCCTGCACTCTTATTTAGAGTCTGAGCAGTTTCAAAAGCTGTTACGATCAACGTAACACAGGAGAAGATAGCTTGGTTTATGTACATGATCTGCAGCTTGAACTTGGTGATTCCAGTACTTTATAGGCTTAAGCTACACCAGATTGTTTGCTCAGGGCCTCTTTTTCATAAAAGGGAGAAGGGGTCAGTATAAGGAAAGGATTGTTTTAGCAAGGGGAAACACTTTCTGAGTGCAGAGATGAGATGCTCTTTCTGGAGGCACAAAAACTCTGCCCTCCCAGCAGGACATATTCCTTCCTTGTAAACCATCCCTGTGCATGTCACCTGAGAGATTACTCCCATCAAATAAACCACATACCTCTGGAGCCCTACTCTGGCATTCCTAGAGGAGTTTACTCATGTTCAGAGGAAGATAAGGAAGAATGTACTGATGTGCAAGAGCAACACCTGTGCCGGGAACTCAGCCTTTCGCTCCCTGATATTAGTACACACAAACAACATTCTTTCCCAAACATTTTCGTTTGTTTTTTTTCCCAAGCTCATTTTAATCCAGCTGTCTGCCTGACCCTACTGGAAGGCCTCCAGCCCCAGCCACAACCGTCTCTCCCATCGCAAAGTGCTCCTGGTCCCGGGATGGTGGGCAGGACGAGCAGAGCTGAGCGTTCCCTTGCCGCACCGGGGGTTCCAGGCAGCAACCTGCCTCTTCCCGCTGCCACACAGCGCTTCACCCAGCTGGCAGAGGCAGGAGAGAGAGGATTTAGGCAAAAAGCCTCACAGCTCTGTGCCAAATCCTCCTCCTCATCTCCTGAAATCCCTGTTGGGATGAGCTCAGCTGCGAGCCGAGGCGGCGGAAGGCTCCCGGCAGCAGGGAAGCCCCTGCTGCCTGCGCGGTCCTCCCCAGGCACCGGGAATTACCGGGAATTGCCACTCCTCGTTTTCTCTGCACGTTATTCCTGCAGAGCAGGGGTCCGCAGCAACAACACAGAGCAGCCAGACCAACACAGACGAGCTGGCAGCACCAACAGCTATTTTGCACCGAGGGAAATACATAAACATCCATGTGACTCATGGATGTATGGAGAATGGAACAGGTCACAGGCAGGTTCTGGAGACTCACCCTTGCACAGCAAAGCAAAAAAACAGCAGCTGTGTGTGTCATTTCCCTCAATGCAGAAGGTTGGTGTAGAAAAGAGCAGCTTACCTCCAAGGATTTAAACAGGATTGAAAGGAGCTGATTTCCAGAAGCGTCTCAAGTTCCACGAGTGAATCCAAATCTTGCCTGGAAAAGCTGAACCCACTTGTGCCATCTCCAGTCCTTCTCCAACAGGCACAAAAAAAAAGTAGCTATCACTTTAAATTCACTGATTTATATGTGCATTTTTATATATTGACTGATTTTTTTGGGGTACCTGAACAGTAGCGAGTTGTTTTAAAAAAAAAAGAAAAAAAAAAATCTCCACCTATAAAAAAGTAAGGTTCAGAAAAAGAACCCCAACCTCCTCCTCTTCCAAAACACACCCTACAAAACCTTCCTGAGTTGAAAATATCAGCACCTTCATAAGGTGAGGCCTTGGTGCTCCTTATATTTACTCCAAAAAAAGTGCATCCATTCCTTTCACCTGCCAGAAGGAAAATTCTCAGTGAGGACCTAATTAGGGGAAATGCCTGTATTGGATCCACCTGGGACAAACTGAAATAAGTGTCCTTCCCCTCTCATTACACTTAACAACACAGCCCTCAAAAATCTTCTTTTACTGCTTTCTATTGGTTTTTGGCCGAGTAATTTTAAAGTCTCACTACGTGCCTTTGTTTTTGCTCCAAGTGATAAGAGCCATAAAAGAAATCTTTCTTTTCCCCTGCAGAGCTAGGACTCAGCAGAGTGGATGGATGGATGGATGGATGGATGGATGGATGGAGCCCAAATCTTCCTCTGTAGCTCAAATATGTATTTTGAAGGTGCCCATTTTATTCCTTTAGGTACCCATGACATATAATTAACATATATTTAATAAGCTAAAGCAACTTCACCCATCTCTGTCCTACCTTGGGGAGGAGGCAGGGTCGTGACGCAGCTCCGTTCATCCACACACCCCAGATTTTAGTGCCTGTTGCTGCTTCTGGCAGCTTATTTTGAGATGACAACAATGCAAGCAACGTGCAGGCACGTGTGTTTAACACTCATGACAATCTGCAGAAGCACCGTTTCCTCTCAGAGGTTGCCAGTGCTGGGCTCTCCAGAAATCCGCAGCAATGTGTATTTTTTTTTTTTTTGATAAATTTGGGTTTGTGCTTTTCCCCCCCCACTTCCCTCCCTTACATTACATGGAAGTTTTCTACTCATCATGAGGATGATTGTTCTAGGGCTATGGGATAATTAAATATACAAAAAGGCTTGGCAGTTGTGGTAGAGAATATTCTTTTAGAAATGCTAAAAGTGTGTTAAATCCAAGGAATTCCACCCCTAGTACTCCATGGGGTCATAAATAAGTTCAGTGCAGGGGATATAAATATAAATGGCACCATTTAAAAATCAGGTATGTGACTCAGTAAAGGTATTGAGTTTATGTCTCACTTATCCCTTAGTTACTAAGGGTAGTAACCCCTCCCCCTCACTTCCATTATGTTCATTATTTTACACCTGAAGAAAATCATATATATGCCATTAATGGGTTTTTACTTCATGATGCCTTTTGTGCTAGAATTAAATGGAAATACATCATTCTGCGAGTACTCTCAACTTTTATGGGAAG
>NW_020956967.1:59778-61935 GCF_003031625.1 Empidonax traillii
CTTATCCCTTAGTTACTAAGGGTAGTAACCCCTCCCCCTCACTTCCATTATGTTCATTATTTTACACCTGAAGAAAATCATATATATGCCATTAATGGGTTTTTACTTCATGATGCCTTTTGTGCTAGAATTAAATGGAAATACATCATTCTGCGAGTACTCTCAACTTTTATGGGAAGTAAATTCTTGCCACCCCTCCCCTCTCCCAATGCTAACTGTCCAGCTATGAAACAGGGGGCTATCTGCCCTCCAAGTGAGATTTTATTGCTAAAATAGAGTAAAAATTGTTTTTAAAACAAAGAACACACATCTTTATAGTAAAACTCAAGTTTGTTTTACAATTAGAGAAAAGAGTCACATGGTCCCCCAAAACCCCCCCGAGTTTTATATATATATTTCGAAAATATATTTAAAAACATAAAAAACTCTAGTTAAACATATATTATGTTAATCAGTACACTTAAATATAGCTTAATTATATTTACAATATGACGCGGTTGCTTTTAAATTTTAATGCCAATTTCAGTATTTTCCCAAAAAAACCCATAAAATTATATAAATATACAATAAATATTTATGTTACACAAAATGAATAATAAGAGAACAAGGCCACAGACATTAACTTACAGTTGCAAGAGTCTTGTAACACAGCACTAGGCCTGCTGACATGCATGATATACTTTTGTCACGTACAGACCACAGCAAGAGTTTAATTAAGTAGTGCGAAAGAAAACCAACCCCCTCCCCTCTCCACCTCTGTTGTAGCTACAACTGCTCAGCCTGTGATCGTGGGTGTGTCAGGTCAGGCAGGAGAGAGGGCCATGGGACTGCAGCTTCATTGCCTCAGGTGGGTAGATTATGGGGAATGTCACTCTGGATGCGGTTACAGCACACACTTCTCAAGGTTCCCAGCTCCACCCTTAAACCCCCCCACCTACATGGGCTGTCCTTTACCCCTCTGTACTCACTGCTCTAATCCTGCCACACCAGCACCGCCCTTTGCTGTGCCCAGGTGAGGATTTCTAAGTTAAGGACACGGCCATCATTGACTTTTGGGAAACGAGGAAATTTTTTTTTTTTTCTAGCACGGCTGATGCGTTAATGCTTCTCTTTTGGAAATCCAGTTTATCTGAAGTGGGAATTATTTTATTCCTGTACCTAAATTAGACTACTGTCACCTCCTAGCTTTTTTTTTTTTTTTTCCTAATCTAGATGAGTGATCTGATTGTTACTCATACATCAGCATCATCCTGTCCTCCCTATAAGCAACCCACCCTTATTTTGAGAGGAGCCACCATTACACCACTTCTGGGCTGCAGTTGAAGCAGCTCCTGAGACACGCTGGGTTCACTAAATGCAAATTATAATACACACACACAGGTACTGGCCACAGGGGAATGAAAGAGTCTGGTGGAAGGTGTACCTGCCCATGATCTTTAAGGTCCCTTCCAACCCAAAACATTCTTTGAGTCTACAATTTAATTTAATTTGCACAAAGAACACCTTAGTTGCAGTTTTAAGACATTTCCATAAGTTTGGTGTTTTGTTTTGTTTTTTCTTTTTTTTTTTCCATTTCTGATTTCTGTGTGGGAACCTGAATATCAGCAATGGATGGGGAAATTGATCAAGTTTGATGTTCAAGTGGGTCACACAACCCTCTCTTCTCACTCACAGCCCAGCAGGCACATGACCAATGCAAAAGGTACCCCCAGGAAGAAGATGCCCTTCTACACTCAGTAAAAAAAACACAAAAAAATCACTCATTTGAAAGTGCCTGTTAGCTTCCAGCATGAGTTTCTACCAGTAATGACAAATTCAGTGTTAAATATGCTCTTCAAAGAGCATCAGGGGGGGATCATACTTCAATAAACTTTGCCTGGTCCAGGTTTTAATTAATGCAGATTCTGCAGCATATTCCTCTTTGTTCAGCTATTTTTCTTCATCTACAGGAACTACAAATACAGCATCAGCCTTCAGCGAGCTCACTAATGAGCTATTTCTGCTCTCAGCCCACGGTAGTCAGTGCAAGTGCTCTGCACAGCTCTCAGCCTCACAACCTTTCCAGCAATCCTTCTGTCAGGACAGTGAGAGGGGAACCACAGAGCTAAACGTGTCTCTCAGAACCCAAGCAAGTTAAACCAACTCCTCCAGCACCTG
>NW_020956967.1:62937-64006 GCF_003031625.1 Empidonax traillii
GAGCTCACTAATGAGCTATTTCTGCTCTCAGCCCACGGTAGTCAGTGCAAGTGCTCTGCACAGCTCTCAGCCTCACAACCTTTCCAGCAATCCTTCTGTCAGGACAGTGAGAGGGGAACCACAGAGCTAAACGTGTCTCTCAGAACCCAAGCAAGTTAAACCAACTCCTCCAGCACCTGCTCTTAACTTCGGGAGTATTTTTTTAACCACAGGATTTGTATCACAACGTAATGCTGATGGCACAGGCAGAGCCCCATTCTGCCTCATTCTAAACTCGTTCCCTGGGCTCCTACAGGCAGAGACATCACCAGACTTTGTCCACCAGCTTTACAGGCTGCTGGCAAGCTCTGGATGAGGGTGAGGAATGCTCAGGACCACACCCAGTAGTGACTGCAATGGGACGGCCTCACTCAACCCAAATCCCTGTTATTTGTCCCCAAACTGGCTGAACTATCAAGTCCCACAACCAACTTGATTTCGGATCCACCATCATCTCTCTAGACCCTTTTTCTAGTGCTTAACCGAGACGTTTGATCCAAGCACAGTCTTTTATTCCATGAAAATCATAGCTCTCAACACTCTATAGAATATTCTCTGTACGACAAGCTCCAGTCCTGTGGTAACTGAAATACTTTAAAGATCACAACCAACGTGCCTCCAGAGAGAGGAAAGGGGAAAGAAAAAAAGTACCAAACACAAACAAACATAGTATAAGCAAATGCAGGTCTCAAAAGACTGCAAATTAAAAAAAAAAAAAAAAAAAAAAAAAAAAAAAAAAAAAAAAAAAAAAAAAAAAAAAAAAAAAAAAAAAAAAAAAAAAAAGAACAAAACCCAACAAAAAACAAACAAACAAACAACGAAAAAAACCCACCAAGAAAGCGTGTTACCATACAGTTAAATAAGTGCTGTCTTTAAGCCTGAAGTTCAACAATGTGAAGTGGAACATCACCATTCTTTTTCAGTTGCCTCTTTTTATTATTTTTTTGTCAGTAGTTGGATTGCTATCGCAAACACCTTCACAACATACAAAAAAACAAATTTGTTTTTTAATCCAGAATAAGGTAATGAT
>NW_020956967.1:65668-119102 GCF_003031625.1 Empidonax traillii
CATCATACATGCAGTCCATAAAATTATTTTTTTTTTTTTTAACCGAATAATTTACCCTGTTATGTATATATACAAATAGATAATTTTGTCTCAATATAATCTATACAACACGAACCCACTATCTTCCCCTTTTAATGGTTAATGTACATACACAAGAAGTGTCTATCCTTATGAAGCGCCAGCCAACTCTCTTTTTGTTATCCATGGTGAGAGCTCTCACGTAAGACTGGGTAGTTCGGCACTGGGAGTTCCAGTGCCTCTTGTCTATGCCCCTGCAGCCCTCCTTTGTGTACCCCTTAGGGTTGCATTTGGTCTCGTAGAAGTATTGCTTCAGTTGGCCTTTGGGCACTGGGACTTTTTCCAGGACCGTGACGGTGGCCCCGGACATGTCCACCGCAGTCTTTTTCTCCGCCGCCGTCACCCACTCGCTCGTGCTGTCACACACGCTCAGTTCCCCACGGCGAGCCGGGTCGGAGTGGCGCCGGACCCTCATGGACATGTTTGCAGCATCCAAGTAGTTTTTGTACTCCTCGAGCAGGAAGAGCAGCGGGGGTTCCAAAGGCACTTGACTGCTCAGCATGACTCGGGATGTGTACAAGTCTGCATCCTTGTTCTCCTCGCTGGGCTGGATGTCCTGGTCCTCGTCTAGGAGCTCCTCTATGACGTGTTCAAAAGTGTCTGCCAGCGACGTCAGTCCTCTCGAACCAGCACTGGGCCCATTTAGGCCCTCAAGAGTCCCGTGGGTCCGAAGACCTGGGTAAGCCAAGCTGCCTTGTCCTCTTAGACCAGCTTCTTTCATCGGGGCAGCTTTCATGCAACTGAAGTATGAGATAACCATAGTAAGGAAAAGGATGGTCATCACTCTTCTCACTTGGTGGAACTGTTGAAAACAAGAAGAATGAATTAACTTACGAGGCTTGGAGTCATAAAAACCCACCTAAGCTGTCACAAGACTCGATGCACTTCCTACAGAGATCTGCTGCGTGCAGCTGCAACTTGTTACCAGAGATAGAGCATACTCTTGTAGAGGAGCGTGCCTTCATTTAGAGTTTCAGATAAAGCACATGCTGCACTTAGGCAACACTGATCCCAGCCAGTCAGAGTTCTTATGTGCTGAAGTCTCTCTGTAGTAAGTACCAGATTAGATGCAGGCTCCTCATTTATTGACTGATTACACCTATTTCAAGTAACAGCAAAAAGCAGAACTGCTACTTAGCAATGGAGTGTCTCAGCAATAAAAGACAGCTTCACAATCATGAAAGGAAAGCCTTCCATTTCAAGTGCTAATGTAAATATTTGACTTTTAAAGATCTCTCTACGGCAAAACCAGCTCATCGTTGTATCCACAAACAAACCGAACAGCACCAGGGTAAGCTGCATTTGTGTTTTGAAAGCAACCTTCAAATCGCAGGAAGAAACCATAAAAATCTGAGATCAGGGCAGAAATTGTTTCCTCCTCAAGAGCAGAGGAGGAAAGTACTGTTACAAGAACTTTAAGTACTGTTACAAGAACCCCCCAAATCCCGCAGTGACAGAGAGCTACACTTTCTGTCTGATCCCAAGTGCTACTACGACATCCATCACATCCCGATGTTATTTTTCCGCCTTCTGATCCCTGTTCTCACCAGTCCTGCTTGCTAGAAAGCAATGGCATTGTTCACATTTTTGAAGAAGCAGCTAATGCTTGTTTCAGAGCTTTTGAAGTTCATTCGGAAGTACCTCATACTTGGCAGTAAATGCTCTTTCTGTTTGCCAACAGGGTGCTGTGTAAAAAAGACTTACTTTATCTCCTGCAAATATGCTGTGGGAAACTAGTACTCTTAAGACTTGAACATGGAAAGGCAATTTATCATAAAACATGGAAATAAAATAAAATGTGTACCAGAAAGGAAGTGCCCAAAATACGGGTCTCAAAGTTTACTTAGTGAAGGCAGGGTGGAAAGTGTTTGGGTTTGTGTCCATGCCCTCCTCATCCCCAGCCCCTCACTGAACAAGATTTTGGCCAAGAATTCCCTCTACCTCAGCACAACTCTTCCTTCATCCCTCCATCTCTCTTCCTGTTTAAAAGTGTTGTTGTGGCACACATTTATTAAGATTAAACAAGCCTGACATCTGTGACTCACAGGAACATGGTGTTTGCTCCAGCCATGCAGAACATTAACATTTTGCAGATTTTTTTTCATCCTAGGATTTTTAAAACATTCTACAGGGAGTGTCAGATTTCCTTCTCAAAGGGGAGAGAGATACTACAGAGGTGATTTACAAAACAAGGAAAAAAGATCGTTAGTCTTCCTCTATCAAACAAGGAGAAAGGAGACAACTTTTGCTGTCTTGAAAAGGGGTGGCTCAGCTAGCAAACAAACGCAGAGCCAGTGGAATAAAAAAATAACATGCATACTACATCTCTGGAGAATTATTTTCTGTAAGACCTAAAAGGAAAAGAACCCCGAACACCCACACCACACTTTGTGACCACCAGAGCAGTGAACAGAACACAGATCTTCTGGCTCCTAATCAAGTTCCTGTTATTTTTATTAAAGTAGTGCCCAGAGGTCCCAGCCAGTTCTTGACTCTGGAGGGCAGAGCCTGTCTGAGCACGCAGGACCCCAAGGGACCTTCCAGTGCAAAAGAGAGAGGGCACAACCCAAGAGGCACCAAGGCAAGCACAGAACAGGGAGAAGAACCCATCAGGTAAGCAAACCTTCAAGTTAGTTGGGGGAACAAAGGAGAGAAGGATCCCTGGACCAGGCCACGTCCTTCACTATTGTCACTGGGCTGTTTACCTCTCATGGCTGTGCAGCTTCACTCACAGGGACACTTCTCTTGCAAGGAAAGCAGAGGACAGAGGTGCAGATTGACTTTGATAAGCCCTCAGAATTCTCTCTGCCAATGGCTGTTTGATCACCAGATACAAAAGTACTTCATATATCACGTTAAATTAATTCTTCCTTAATCAGTTTTGGCTTCCATTTAGCAAGGAAACTGCTGTCAAGTTTGATCAATTCACATCCCATGCAGTGACATACAACTGCCACTACTATCTGGGGTGGCACAAAATTGGGTAAAACTCGACTTTGAAAACCAACAACTTCTAGACAGCTATTACCCACAATAACATACTGATAATACATAAGAAAACACGTCTGCTTAAAAGCCACTCCTCTTCCTCCCTTTTATAGAAGCAGAAGAGTATGTCAAAGTAAGCTTTAGCAGGACAGACACGTGGAATACTGCCAGCAAGAGATCACAGATCAAACATCTATTTCTTTGTAAATGAATCCCAGACTAAGCTGAAGTCTGCAAGCAGGATGTGAAAAGATTCTTCCCTCTGTCTTGACAGTGACTTGAGCAATATACACAGCCCTTGTCTTTGGCAGCAAAATGATATCAAGTGATTTAATGCACTGAAATAATATTTTATCACCTGGGATATATCTTCATTTTAGAAGTCACTGCAATTTGTTTTAGCAGTTGCTCAAAAATCTACCAGTTGAACATGCTACAGCAGAGTAAGATATCTCACTTCACAGCCTTTCAGCTATTGTTGAACTGACATCTGAGTGCACGGTTCATCTCTTTCTTAGTGAGGCAGGACTAATATACCAGTGTAGCACCGAGGTCACTGGAAACACTTTGGATGGCAGCTTCCAATCCTTTTCCTCTGTTCCCCACCTATCCAACCTCCATTATATTGCAAAGATTAAAGATACTTCCCGTCCTGTTACGGTAAGTGCCTTGCAAACCCCAAACACTAACGTATTACATACATTTTTCCGATTATGAGCCAGTCACCCTGTCTGGAAGCAGAGCTGTGTTGGAAACATGGGAGAAAACTGTGTTTTCCTGTTTTTCCAGCGTGCTACTACCGAGCAAGGTACTGAATATCCCCCACTCCAAGGCCATGCCTGGGTCACCCCAGCATTTCTGTGTAACACCCAGCACCTCTTTCCCATGGAGGCTCACCAGTGCCGAGCAACCTGGCTGATAATGCACGTGCTGAGGGCATAAATACAACTGAATGCCAGACAAGGAGAGTAAGACATGCAGTCAGGAAAGTATAGTGTAAAAAATCACCGACAATACAGCATGACTGCAGTCCCACAACGCGCTCGTGCCCTCCCTGCTCAGCTGTAGGAGGTTCAGGTCTCTACTCCACACCTTCTAGGACCAACAAGTGAAGACTGCAGCCCCTCTGCACTCCTGTTCAGCCACAATTTTGGGCATAAAAGATCAAAGACTTCCCTAGGAGACGAAATCCTGGTCCAATTGCTGTCCCGCAGACTGTTGTATACACCCACTAAAACTCGTATGACAGAGATATAAACCAGCCTCCTCGAGAGCAAGCCTGAAACTGCTCCCTCAGGACACACGAGCTCCCCTGTCAGGAATCACATTTGGGACTGGCTTCCTGAATGCCATCCATTCTCATGGCTGCAAGAGCATCCTTCCTGCTTTCATGCAGCACAGCAAAGCTGTAGCAATGAAAAGAGGTCACCCACCATGGACCAGATCTCAGGAAGACGTGACCTAGTTTGTACTTCAATAAAGTCCATACAATTACAGCTAGAATAAGGGCACGTAATTGTGGCAGTCATCTCCACTAATGGGAAGGAGGCTCATTAAATGAAGGTCATGTCAATTATCTACAGCTAGTTTACATATGCAGTCAGTTACCTTGCTGTACTATTTATTTCGGTGTTTGTATTTAATGAAGATTCACCAGTTAATTGTTTTATTTCATTATTTTTTAGTTATTTTAAGCAGGAAATCTAGCAGCTTAACAGGTTGTATTTCCAGCAGAGAGACCTGAGGAACAGCTGTGAACATGCACTTGCTTTTCTGCATCCTGATATGTGCCATGGAAGTTGAAATAACTTCCAGTAGTGAATAGATTCCTAATGCCTTAATCTCCAGAAAGGAGTGTGTGGAGGAAGATAAAATTAGCAGCAAGATGACATTCATTTTCTGCCTTGCCATTTTCTAAGATCTTCACACAAAAGTTCAATTTACTAAATACTACTGAATGCCACAGGCGTGAGTTTCTGCTTTACGCATCATTACCAGAGTGTGTGAGCAGATATCAAAATGGGATGCATGTCAGCACATGAGTTCCAAAGACTAAATGTACAGAGAACAAATACTATTAACCTTTATCACATGCATAACTAGATGTCTGACACACTCTGGTTATCCTTGAGGCCATTTATGCAGCAAACTGTATAATTATTTTTTATTACTGCAAATAAAGCGCCCACCCCCCCCAGTACATACACATGCACACCTACATCCAATTTGTATTCTTGTAAATTGGTGCTTCATGTCAGGAAGAAGAAACCTACTTTATTTTTATTCTCATGTTGGTTTTCCCCGAGGTAATAACATCTACTTAGCCATAACGCCAGAGATGGCAGAGACTAAGAGGCATTTTGAAGTCCAAGATAAACAGCAAGCAAATTTACAAGTAGTGTTAACTTTAACTACAACTTTTAACATGAGAAATTTGCTTTCATCTTATGTTGCTAAATTTTGCCTGTGGTACAGCTTCTGAGAGCAAAGAAACTCCAGCAATGCCTACACTGGCTCTAGAGAAGCATGCATCTGTTTAAAGCACTACGAGGATGGTTCCAAGGTTTTATCAGACCTTTTTCTCCCCAGTGCATACAAAAATCACAGCCTCCCCTGAAAACCAGAGGTGGGAAAGAACCCAGAGAAAATAATGGCAAAATCACAATGCCATGACATCACAGCCCTGATCTTTCACAGAGCTGTGCATCAGAGTTTCTCCCACAAACTTTCACCGCACCTTTCCGGACACTCAAACAGCAAAGTACACACTCATTTCTAAGCTCCAATTAAGGTGCTTTAATGGGCACAGAGCAGACAGTCTCCTCATTTACAAACATGCTTATGCATAAATTGGCTAAGTGCAGGGCTACAGGGAACGACCAGCAGGATCTCTGTCAGACAGATCTCAGACCAATCCTGCCCATACCAGGAAACAGGCGGGATGAGTTTTGGCAGGATGTGCAAGCGAAGGAACGGCAGGCCAGGCTCACAGATAGCATCACAGCTTCCAGAGAGACAACATCCACAGAAGAGCTGTGCACTATTTTAATACTTTGACAGTGGGAGCTGATTGTTGGACCAGTGACACACATACTGCCTTTCCAGCTGTTTGTGCAGCATCCCACTCTCGGGGCACTCAAACTGCATGGGGAGCTGTAATTACAGCTGTAAACAAGGAAAGACAAACAAAAACCCAAACAAACCTCCCAAAGGGTACTTGTGTGCATGCCACCTTTCATATCCATCTCAGTGTGCTTCAAAACGTTTGTGTTTTTTTGTTTGGTTGGTTTTTTTGCGCCAACATTTCATGGTGAAATCCCAGGGTATGCAGTGAATGTCCTCCTCAAATAAAAGCAGGTTTATTCCTGCTCACCAGAGTATCATGGGTGGAGTATCACGCTGCACTTCTCTTGCCACGTCACAGTAGGGACAACACTTCCAAGCCTAAAACCTATGCATTAGCAACTTCCAATTTCAAAACTGACTTCAGGCTCAGGAAAAACTGCATTAATCTTTGTAGAGCACATGTCAAGGTACGTTCGTGTCATTACTGTGGCCGTTCAGAAGTAACATTAATGCAACCCCTGTGAAAGGAAAGTTCACCCACAGAACACAAACATGAAAAGCAGCCACAAAAACAATCCACGAAATAATTACTCAATGCCAAGATAATACCTAGTTCCTCCACGGGAGCAGATAATTACAGTTCTCCGAAATCACCTGCTTCAAAAGCCACTAGAGCTTTATGGAATGTTAATTCAACCTGGGCGCAGGAGAACGTTAAGGCAGAACCTCAGACCTCCGAGCAGCATCTGCGGTTTGCCTTCCATTTCACAATGGCTCCTCGGCATGAAACACTCTGCTGAATCATCACAGGGCTGAGCCATCCTGCCAAGTACACACATGAAGCTCCCACTGAAGTCAAGGATAATTGGCACCCCAGAGCAGGAACAGAACGGATCATGTTGCGTGCAATCTAGCGCGAGTTTGGATCCCTTGCACTGTGACATGTGTCCAGCAGCCCCGGAACGACCCAGAAGCTGCTGCACCGCTTGAGCTTGGATCTTACGGAGCGCCCTATAAACCAGGGAACAGCATGGAAAGCGTCCCACGCACGCACCAGCTCTGCTGCGAGTGGCAGGCTTCCTGGGACCTACAGGACATTATGCACCCGACAGGGACGCAAGGGAAGCTTTGCCAAGGAAAACCCAGCGTTAAGAAGCGTTAACCATCAGATGAGGCAGTCACCCGTGGTTTGGGCAGGCAGTGCTTTCCCCAGGGTACGGGGAGGAGAGCAAGGGCTGTACCCACTTACTCCAAGACTCCTGCCTTTGCTGAGCCCCTGACTGTGTGTGGCACTGTTGTGAGAGAATGCCTTGCTTTCAGCCACAGCCAGGACTTGAAACGAAGCAGATCGGTGTGTCGTGATGTGCGTGAACCAGAAACTGGAAATGCCTGTTGTCAGAGCCCCTGACAGGTATTAACAATGTGCCTGCAATTTGCCAGTGGTGCTATCAGTCATCTTTTGGCTGCCCGCCCTCGTGTGCAGATTTCTCTAGACACATGCTCAGTCCAGTTGTTAGCACGGCATCTCCATGGAAATATTTTCCACAGACAGGGCGAGGGATAAAAGTTTACGCTGAGGGACCGAAGCAGTTACTGGGAGCATTCAAGTCCAAAGTCACACGGCAGCAGAACCAGAGCAAGAGTAGAATTTTTCAAGCCCGCAAAGTCACCTCAATCTACGTTTTAATGGAGTAGTGAGGACTTGATGTTGAATAACGATACACTCATTAGGAATCTAACCCACTTCACTGGGCAGCCAGCCCCACACGTGCCCTGCTGTGACAACAGCTTTCTCTTCAGAGATAACACTGTTGGAAAACTGTGTCAATATGTCAACATAACTGTACTGAAAACACTTTGGCAAGAAGTGCTCTTTCACCACTGATATTTTACTGTCACAGTGCAGCTCACCACACATTTCAAAGCATTATAGTTTTCAGCTTTTTTTTTTTTTTTTTTTCCCCACCTCCTAAGTGGTTTCATGTTGAAACAAGACTTTCTGCAATTGCTGTGCCTGGCACTCTATCCCTAATCTAATTTAAAAATTTGGGGCCACCTTCAACCCATTCAATAGAGGGATAACACAGGGTCACGTTGTATAACCAGCAAGCCAATAGCTGAGACCCACCCAGATAATCTCCCCCCCCTCCTCCATTTTTGGGCAAACACCAGTGCATGGGCTTACACACTTACAACTATTTTCGCTTTCATTTCACAAGCTCCAGGAAGGGAAAGGGTTTGGAATTACTAGAAGGGGTGAGAAGGTACATCTGGCAAAGATTCAAGTGTTTGAAAACAAGCTTCGTCAGTTGTGCTGCTCAAAGTACAAACATTCAGTGGAACACACAGGGAAAAAACCCTGCAGCCTTGCAGGAAAAATTAATTTGTCAAACTCCTGCCTTCTCCCAGTTGTATAGTGGCATAATTTCTTTCACAGGGGAGTGTTACACTGTTCTTCCTGTGAATTACACAGACAATGGATTCTCCTCCTCCTCAATTAAAAATGAAGTTACCTGGTTCATGACTTTTCATGCTTGCCACCAGATATAACGTGGCATTAGGGGGAATTATTTCCACAAAAACACTGAGGTTCCTTGAAGCAGTAAGTCCCAGCAGACCTAATCCTGGTGGACACTGTCACTTCCTAGTATAAATCCACAGTGTTCCATTCATAGATTTATACCAGTTGTAAAAGCAGCCCAGCATTTATGTGGTCAGAAAACCACGACATAAATATGCAGTCATCACCTAAACTAGAGCTAACAGCTGCATCCAAACAAAATGTGACAGGTTTCAGCTAAACAGCTTCCTCGCACTCAGGACTCCTGAGGGATGCAGGCATATTTGGTAATAATTACACTTTAAAGAGGAAGGAAAAAAAAAAAAAAGCTTTCTAGGTGTGCAGACTAGGTCCTCCCTTCCCCCACTGCTGTAAGCACACAAATAGCCCAGACATGCCTATAAAGAGAAGTATGCACAAATCCAGCCCAATACCACCTAATGTTCCTCACTTGGGTGTCCTGTTTCACGCACAACCCCCCCCACTGAAGAAAGTGGCTTTGCTGCCAGCAGAGTTCTCACTGTAAGAGCCCTTAAGCTCCAAAGGGTAGGTTTGTATATGAGATTTCAGTCATTAAATAAACAGTTCTCTAAAAAACTTCAATACCTGTCCCTTCACGTAAGCAGATCCTACTACCCTGCAGGGAAGGATGGCTTCTCTTTAAGTAGCTGGGGGTGGGGGAGGAAAGAGAAGGTTAAAGCAAGAAACATTAAATTACCCAATTAGTCTGCTGGAAACAACTAAGTGTTCTCTTCTCCCCCTCCCAAGTACCTCCACAACAGAACAGACTACCTAAAAGTCACCACCCTATTCAAAATTAAAAGCAGAGCTGTCATGCCAGAGATCAGGAGTAGCTACAGAGATAAAAAGTTGCAAAAGCTGAGAGATCTGGTACTTAATGCTACTGTGACTCTCCAGCTGAACATTTCTTGGAGAACACACTATCAAAGCCTCCAAAGTGCTTTGCAAACGCTGAATCTCAACACGCTTAGGTGAGGAGGAACCACATCAGAAACCCTGTTTTCCTTCTGGGTAGCCTGAGGGCCACAAATATGTTTAAACATCTTACCCCCAGATTGCATAGCAAGTTGCTCCTGAACCAGAGGAGAGCAGGAGAGCCCCTGGCCCCAATCCCTCACTTCAGCCACTGCACAAAACTGTCTTTACCATGTGTGTCACCCACATATTTTGCAAGTCTTTCTATGGTAACTTAGATGTCTAACACAGAAAGAGGCTGATTAAAACCTTAGGGGTATTATTTGGAATACATATGCTAGCTCACTTCCATCTGTGTCGTTAATTAGTTCCTGACTGTAGGTTAAATGTAGGGCATGTTGTCACGAGCCTAAGGTGGGGTGGCAGGAACTCCTGCTATTGCCATATGGCTTTTCTGTTTCTTCTTTCATTCTTCAGCTTTCAGCCTCACGCTCCCAGTTTGTGGGCTCAACCATCACATAACAAAGAACAATAAGGAAAACAAAACATTAATATTCTTCACCATTAAAACCTCTACGAAGTTTGACTGAAATGCAACACAAGTTCCCATCTCATCCAGAGGCTGCTTTTACCTGCAGCAAACTTACTAGGAAATTCAGGAAAGACCTATTCCCATGGAGAAGTACCACTGCACAACTAGGGACCTACCAGCCCTATAAACACAAACCAGGCAGCTTTCCAGGGACCAAGGATCAGCCTTAAGTTGGACAAAACAAGAAGAGAAAGGCCATGCCTACTTGTAGTATGGATGTCCAGCACTTCCAGGGGATGAAGCCAGTGTAGCAGCACCATCACCATCAAAACAATAAAAAGGGAGGAAAAAAAAAAAGAAGAAAAAAAAAACCAAAAAGAGTTCTGGTCATCTTGTTTTCCAATGCATCTCCCCAGATCCATCTCTTCTGTTAAAATACCAATGGCTCAGGACTATCCTCAATAAAACTATGCCTGAACACGACTAATTACAAGATATGCAGAGCATCAGCAGTTCCCCTGCAGCCATTTTCTAGTGAGTGCAACTTGAATATTAACAAAGGTCGGGTGGTGCTTTGCGACTGAAGACTTGCTCCAAAGTGTTTAATTTAAAGTAGACATGGAAGTTATTTACTGTGTTTTCTGGCTCTCACTGCATACCTGTCCTGTCCTTCCATTAGCTAAAGGCAGGGGAAATGATTTACGGTATTTCCAAGCACAAGAGTCTATAAGTTTCATAACAGTTACAAGAATCAGAGCAAGGAGAAAAAAAAATATACAACAATATCCATGTTGAACAAAACAGGTTAAGAATCCAGTCATATGACTTCATGCTTGAGGCTTATGGAATTCAAAATGTTGCCTCTAGGTTTGTCAGTCTCAAAGGTAAACTTTTTTGGAGGCTTAGTCCTCTACCCAGTTTCTTCTTAAACACTATTATTTATTTATTTTATTTTTAAATGGGGGCGTGTGGAATTGACTCACATCCTTTTGCAACATCCTTGCTCACTGGTGACGGTCCTCCTACTCTTGTAGTTTCAGTGGCAGAAAAGTTTTTAACAGGGGGCAGCAGCAATCTTTCATTAGTTCAAAACTGGAAAAGGACTTAAAATGAGTCTTTCAGGGAAGACAGCTTTATTCTTTGTTTTAAATTCACGTGCCAAACATTAGCTTCTAAGAGGAAAACTCATTTTCAGAGATTCTTTTGCAAGTCATTACACAAAATACACGTTTCTGTGAGATGTGAAGATGCACCTGCATATTCTCTCTTTGCACCATTTCCCTGGCAGCAACTCGCCAACACCCCATCAGTGAGTGCCCTGCTGCTGCAATGCCATGTGAAACATCCTTCTTTGCCCCCTGTAAAATAAAAACAATCCTCCTTCATCTGCGAGACACAAGCTGCCACCAACAACAAAAAAAAAATCATTACATTGACACAAACCATAATGTTTTCGTCTGGAAAAGCAAAAATTGAAAACTTCAGATGTGTTTATTTCTAGTTTGGATTCGACCAATTACAAAAACAAAGGATGGTCATGATGTTCAGCAGCACATTCATACTTCCCCACAGTTTCCTGGCATGGATTCTGGTTAGGTCACCCGTTTGCCAGCTTGAACTTGTCAGTGACTTTGCTTCCCCCTTGGACTCACACTGGCTTTCGGTACGAATTCTATCAAATAGCATTTCTCTCTTGGCATTTACGGCTCAGTCAAACTGGATTATCAACTCAGAAGGAATGTAAATAGCAAGTGAAGATCCAAGTCTTAATGGAGGCAGCCAGCAGGCACAATTACCTAGAAATACTGCAAAGCAAGTCCTGTCACTCATCCCAACAGCGTCCACACGCTTCTGTGTGCAGTGACAACTGTGGCTAAGGGGGGGGGGGAGGTGATTGGTTTACTTACTAACTCAGCCTTTGAATAAAGTTTAGATTTAATTCCTTTTCTGCTCAGTGTATCGAGTACTGAACACTCAGCAAGAACGTCATGGTCAGGGTAAAGATGGATGAACCAAACCATATGGATACTGAATGCTGCACCAAGCTTAGAAAGTAAATGGCATAAGGGACTCAGGAATCCAGAGATCACAACCTTTAATTCCTTGATCTACACAAAACTTCATTTCTCCAAAAGCTGTTATGTTTAAAGAAAGCAGTGTTTAGATCACATGAGATAAGGCGCAAGATTAAGCTTAACTCACTTCTAAAAGATATGTACTACAGAATTCTGGCATGAGTCTTTTGCTGAAGTAGCAGAGAGCACATTACAGCGTTTTGCTCAAGATTTTGCATAGCTCAATTTTTTATCCAGGCTCCTCCTCTATGCTACATGCATGTAAAGCCTACCTGTAGCTCAGTGCACATACAGGAAAGGCTGAGGTTGATGTGGAACTCCAGTGAGCCAAGAGCAGTTTTGCAAACTCCAGATTGGTACAACAGCTCTCATGCACCCTGATATGGTATAAACAGTTTGCAGTTGCCTCCTGACTTGTGGCAAATATCCCCGGATCACAGCTCCTCAGTTTCCCACAGGAAAACTCTTACTCCCTAAGAAGTTATGCATTAAGATCTTACCCCATTATACTTTACGCTGGCAGACCTAAAGTATCTTAAGAAATTGAAAAATCCATCCCATGGAAAGTTATATAGTACATGCAGTCAACCAGTGGCTTGTCAACTCCAGGTTTAGTTGCTTTGGTTTTGTTACTCCACTGGGCATTTGACAGCCAAGGGTTAGCAGTCACTATGAAAGCCCCCAAATCATGCTGTGTCTCCAAGAGTCAAATAAATAATTGCACATGAGACTGTGAGTTCAGTGGGTAAAAGAGATGCATTGTTTTTCTCTGTAAGCAGTTCTCCACCAATTAAATACAGAACAGCACTCTCTCAAACGCAGAGGAAGGACCTGCCATAGCAGGTTGATCTACAGAACAAAAATCAGAAGCTCTGGGCTCAAAACAAAGAACCAAAGAGCAGATACAAGTGCATTCCATGTTGTTAGATTTGAGGGAGCAACAAATATTCAATATGTACTCAACTTTGATACTCAATTTTTAAATGGAGAAAATTATGAATCTACTGAAACCAACCTAAAGGCTGCTGAGTCGATACATTATGAAAAATCAGGACGTTTTTTCTAGTCCACCAAATATTTATTAAAGGACAGACCCTGACAAGTAGACCTCAACAATGGGATGGGGAACAAACCTACCTTCAACCCAACTCAAAACCTTCAGGAACTAGTTCTACACTGCATTTTATTTGTGCAGCCTTTAGACAGGCTATACAGTCTCACCAACAGCTGTACCAAACCAGTACACATTTGACTTGCAAATACTTTCTTACTGAAAGTGATGCTTCTTGTTTACCTGTTCAAGTCAGACTGTATAAAACTTAATTACCTGAATCTCTAGAACAGGATTCCCAGGTAACACCTCAGTTGCAGGGCTAAAAAAAGCTCTCATTCATACACTAAACTTGTACTAAGGAGGGAGAAGGATTGGGATTAACTCATTTTAATGGTGCAGGCTCCTTTGCCAGAGCCAGCCCGAGCAGCCTGTGTGGTTCGTGCATCTCTAGGTGGCAGTAGCTGCTCAGATTTTGAGATACCATAAGATGCTTATCTCAAATTTAGCAACCAGTATTCCTCCCATCCTCCTAGAATTGCCTTTCCTAATGTGAAATGTGACCCCCTCCCCCATTTCTTCATAATTTATAGTAGTCTGTAGCTGAGTCACAAGGATTTCTGCATTTTCCTAACCAAGTACACAAGAAAAGAAATGAACTGCCAAAGGATTGAGGTAATTTATAGCGTAAAGCATCGAGAGCTTCTAGTCGATCAAAGGACTCAGAGAAACAAATATAAGAACAATCATGCCTTCTGTTCTCTACAAATGCCACGGCCAGAAATAACTGTCCTAATTAACTGGTTTCAGAAAATGACTTCTCTGAAAAATACAATATTCTTACCAAGGAAAGTATACAACTGCCACAGCCTTACGGTAGCTGTCACCAGGGCATGGAAAAAAAAAAAAAATCCCTGAAGGAAGTTTCCTTTTGCTTCCTCTGGTTGTCCATGGTGCTCATCTTCAGAACGCTGTATCAGCTCATGATGGCTGTAATGGGACATTCTGCTACCACTAGGATTAGTGTTAACGAGAATCAGAATCACATCAAGTCAGATATTTTCACAGCCAACACTCTGTTCGCTGGTTATAAAGGGTAGAAATTGTGCCTGAGATGGGATTGGCTTTCTGGTGCTACAGCTCTTCCTGTTCAGTCAAGTCCATGGCGTTCTCAGTATTTCAGACTGCTCCATGCTCATTGTTGCTGTTGGGTGCAGCAGTTGGACCCCACCACTCTACAGTTTCTCAGTAATTAGGTCTTGAATGTTGAAACAGAGGAAAGGCTGAGCCTGACCCTACCTACGACTGTCCTGTTCCACATGGACAACTCCTGCAAACAGTATTCCCCCCTGGACTGCTCAGAGCCTGGAATTGGTAACATGCAAGCTTAAGGGATCACAGCAGAGCTGTCTGTACGCACTGCACAGCAAAATCTATTATTGTTTATTGTTTGAACTACAAGAGTACTGATAAGTCCTTGTCAGGTACCAGGAAGAGGAGACAGGCAAGGCTGCCCCTGCCCCAAAGAACCTGCAGTCAAAGAAAGATAAGACTGAATAGTAGGTATGGATAAGGAAAGGGAAGAGTGGGATTTGTGAGTCGACAGACAGCACAGCCTACCAGCCCCATCCCAATACATTAGGCAGTTCACTCACTACACACCTGTGCTGCTTCCCAATGGTGCATCACAGCAAACATGAGTTGTTACACACAGCACCTCCCCAGCTGGAACCGAAGACAGTAAGTTATTGAGTTATAACACTTCATTTCAGCAACACACAAAAATAGCTTGGCTTCAGTGCCTTTTAAAAGCTTCCTTTTAAAGGGTGTTTACAGCTAAGCACTACCAAGAATGCCAGTGTATGAGCTGATCTAAGAAATGATTGAGAGTTTCCCAATTAAGCAGCATTTCAGCTATTTAGGAGGAACCGAGTGCTCGCAACATATGCTTCAAAACAGGTCAAGACAAGTTAGCAATTAACCTATTAAAAGCACATATCCTTTTCTAGTGGAGCCTCCACCAATTCACACAACGCCTAACACGAGATTTCTAGTGTAGGCACAGGGCACGTTCTTAGAACAACTTTTCAGCCTTTTATACAAACCAGGAAGGCAGGTATGGGATCACACTTACTACACAGGTCACTGAGTGAATTGTTTCTCATGTTCATGCAGTGCTTACCCATAGGAGGGCTGAGAGGCTCTCCTGCTTCCAAGTTACTTGTGACCTGCTTTTGTATCTGCACTCCCCCCAGAGAATCACCTTCTGAGTAAAACAGGCAGCTTGTTGTGTTTTCCTGACAGCAACACCAGAGGAACAGTTGCACACAGTGCTACAGGTACTGCAAGGACTTTTAACTGAAGCTGCTTTCAGCTCGGCACTGTCACTGTACGCAAAGCTTTCAAGCAGAAGCACCAGGACCTTATTTCCCCCTCTATTCTTTCACATGTTAGCGAGTCTTTAAAACCCTTTGCGTCTGTGCACTGCATTCTGTAGTATTCCAGCACACTGTAGTACTCCCATAGCACTACTGTTACAACACAATGCCTTGGTGCTAAAAGCATGCTGCTCGAAATTAAACTTCTTTTTTTTTTTTTTTTTTCAGTTTAGTTCTACTCCCTCCAAGATAAAAGTCCTTTCCCCATTTTCCTCCACCATTATATCTGCATTATTCAGATTAAAAAAAAAAAAAATGTTCTTCATCTTTCTGACCTGGTTTACCCCTGATTTCACAGCCATATAACAACAGGATCTACCCTGCAGCTCCGGAAAGCAGAGAGCACCGGCAACATGAACAGAAGGCACACTGCTTACATATGGGTTTTCCCAGCCGAGGTTCAGCGAAGCTGAACATTAAGTGGTAGTACTACAGCAGAAAATTGTTGTGAGTTACAGAGCCCTGTAGAAATGCTCCTATATCCAGTCCTATTAAGTAAATAGCTAAAACATCTACCAGCTCCTTCAAGGTAATTTAGAGTTAAAACAGAGCCATTGCCTTACCCTGAGACCAAGGTGAGGGACAGCGCTCGCTCCCGCAGAACATCACTGTTTGTCTTCTCCCTCTGCCCAGGTGTGTTTACACAGCCCGTGCCCGGCCGCTCCGCGCACAGGAAGCCGTGGTGTCCCCCCGGCAGCTGCTGCCTCCTCTCACCTGCCAAACCACAGCATTCGCACAGAGCCAAGAGCGTCCCCTCTGCCTGTGTTGTCTTCTACATCCAGTTAACTCTGGGCCATCACTGGGCTCAAGCTTTCACCCAAAGGCTTGCAGGCAGCGCTCCGGCTCTGCAAGCGGAGCCATCGACTCGCACCAGGGCACCACCCGAAACACAAAAGAGCAGGACGATGCGACGACCTTCTCACTCGGGACAGCCACCCATGCACAAACAGAGGAAACCCTTCGCTTCTGCACGACCAGCCACTCAAACCCGGTGATGTGAGAGTTCCTCCCACCCACGAGCAGGTGGCTCATTACCCAGCCCTTTGCTCGTATCTACAGACAACCAAGGAAATTCATTTTAAGTACTTATCACCATGAATTAAAGATTACAGAAATACTGGCTGGGGAAAAAAAAAAAAAAAAAAAGTATTGCCAGGATAGATTCTTTGCATTCATTAGAACTGTGTTACTAGAAACATAAATAAATAATGACTATTGATCTTGCATAACCTCAGAACAGCAAACTACAATAAACTGAGAGGAAAAGGACATATCTTAACTGGAATGTACAAACCAAGACACCATCAACACCTCTTAAAATCAAACAAGCAAAGCGAGCGTGACCCACAGCTGTAACACCTCACTCTTTGAATTCTAGAAAAAAAAAAAAAATATTCAGTGGGACAGCACGAGGTTTCCAAAGTATCAATTGCAGATTCGCCAACCAAATTTTACCATTTAACCCGTTTCTTTCCGGCTGAAGGAGTGTCTGACCCCCCGATGTGAATCCACAGCCGGCGCGCCCGGCGCCTCCAGCCGCTCAGACCGCCGGGCTCCCTCCCCGCGCCGCCTTCCCTTCCTTCCTTCCTCCCCTCCCGGCGGGCTCCCCGCGCCCAGCGGACGGGGCAAGCGGGAGAGGCAGAGGACGAGGCGCCCATGGCACCGGCTCCCGGCGAGGGTGCCCGGCGTGCTTCACATTCCAGCGACGGTCCAGCTTCAACAAGTGCATCGCGCCCCTCCCTTGACGGCACCTCGCCCGCCAGCGCCGGGGCGGCGCCCGGACCCGGCCCTGCCCGCGGAACGGCTCCTGAGCGGCCGGGCCGGGCCGGGCCGTGCCCCGCAGCCGGCGGAGGGAAGGAGGGAAGGAAGGAAGGAGGGAAGGAGCGAAGGAAGGAGGGAGGGAAGGAGGGAAGGAGCGAGGAGGGGGCCGGGGCCCCGCCGCGCTCCCGCCGCCAGGGGGCGCCCCCCGCCGCCCCGGGGCCGCGCGCCGCGCCCCGCGCGGGGCTCTCGCGCCGCCGTCGGGGGAGCGCCCGCGGGTCCCGCGCGCCCTCCCGGGATCGGGATCGGGAATGGGATCGGGAATGGGAACGGGAAAACCCCGCCGGGCCGGCAGGTGCGGGAACAAAGGGGCCCGGGCTGTCCCGGGCACCCCCACCCCCCGCGCCCTTCCCACTCCCCGACGCCTCTCACCAGCCGGCGGCCCCGCAGCCACCCGCACCCCCACCCACCCCCCGCCGGGGCCCCGGCCCCTCCAAGTTTCCTGGCGGGGCGCCGCGTACCTTGTCGTCCACACAAAGCCTGTCCGGGTCCCCTCCGGGAAGTCACATCCTCTCCCGGGCGCCCAGTCCCACCGGCCACCTCCCGCCGCCTCGGCAACACAGGCGGCGTCTCAAGTGTCTCATCAAAGCTTTATGAGGGGCGGGAGGGCAGCGGAGCCAGATCCCCCACTCCCCGCCGCCCAACCGGAGCCTCCCGGCCCGGCCCGGCCCAGCCCCGCCGCCTCCTCCTCCTCCCCGCCGAGCGGCTTCGCCCCCGGCCAGCGGCGGCCGCAGGCACCGCGCTGCCCCGCTTAGAGCCTCCGCACCGCCTCCCGGCCCCGCCACCGCCCCCGCCCCGCCCGCCCAGCCCCTCTCCGCTCCGCTCCCCTCCGCTCCGCTCCGCTCCCCCGGCGCCCCCCGAGCGGGGCGGGGGGGGTTGGGGTGGGTGTCTGTTCGCCCGCCAGCGGCGGGATATTGGTTTACTCCGCCGGGTATTAAGCAAGCCCGATCTATTTAAATATCGCTCCCGCGCTGACCTCTCCGTAGTTCGCCTATTAAGAATGCAATCAAGATAATAACAGGCATTGCTTATTAATGAGCGCCCCAGGTTACGTTACACCGGTGACTTTCTGCAGGCGCGCAGCGGGCGCTCAAGTCCCCGAGGCGGCCCCGAGGGGGCTCTGCCCGGACCGGCACCGGCACCGGCACCGGCACCGGGACGGGCCCGGGGCCAGGACCGACAGCGGGGCCGCCCGCAGCGCCAGCGCCCGCCGGAGGAGACGGGGGCGGGCGCGGAGCCCGTGGATCTCGGGAGAAACGCCCTGCTCGGCTCTGCCCCGCCGCCCGCGGGGTGGATTCCCTACCCCTTGTCAAAAATCTGCCTGGCCGTTTCCCCCCTTCTGCCCGCGCAGCAAATACAGTAAATTATTGATAGTGGAAATTGCATGGTGGAGGCAATAATGGCATCCCCTGATTGAGTAGCTCCATTTGATCTTGGTAAAGACAGGGAGATGGCACGGTCCCTGGCTGGGCTGGCCGCGGCGAGCTGTGCCGGCAGGGCACAGCGCCTTGTGCCACGTCCCACGGCACAGCCAGCCACGGGACAGGCACCGACTGCACCCCCTGCCCTCAGACAGCCTCATTGCTTGTGTGCTTTTGCTATGAAACACCTGCATTGATTAGATCAGTAAAGTAATAAAACAACCCAGGCGTTTGAAATTCAAGTACACCTAAGGCCTTCCATATAAACCAGGTTTTATATATATTAAGAGAAAGATTTCTGGTGGTTAATAACCTTTGCAGCTTTAAGAGCTTCTCTAAAAATCGTGTTTAAGTACCACGTTACCATCCTTCTTACACTTGGGGGTTTGGTTTCATGTGTTTGAACTAAAAGTGTCACTGAGCTATGAAGACAGTTCTACCTCTTTAGTGTCAGTGTTTTCCAGTCAAAATCTACTCAGCTTACAAGAAAGGAGACAAATTTTCAAAGTAAGTCCTCACTAACAGCCTGGGCCTGAGGAATCACACCCAGCCCTTGCTGGCTGATAGATAGTCACTAATATAGGTAGCTCTTCAGGCCAAGTCCTGCTCCACTATTTCTGTATTACTAAAATTCTGCCATTAGGAATGCATCAGCCATTCCTTTTCCCACTCTAATACACTGATATAACCTTCTGTCTCTCAGTGATAATGTTGTGTAGGTGTTTGAGAGCTATTTCAAACCTAGTATAGTAACTGCAACCAAGTTACTAGGCTAACTAAGTTAATATGTGTGTTCCATTTACCTGTTTTAGACTTCTCTCCACAATACCATTCAGCTTTCCAGGTATGACTGTATTAGTGTGGGTGCCTGATTTCACCAAGGCAGCGTGTTTCCAGCAGCCTTTTTGCACAGTGATAAGAGCACAATTTCAATATTCTGTGTTCATAAGACGACGCCTGCAGATATTTGGATGATCTACCAGTCGAGTTTAACAGTAGCAGGAGAGGCTACTTCAATCAGCTGTAATGCAATACATTACACACGTGTTACTCCTGGAGGAAGGACTCTTCTCCTGGTACACCAGACATGCAGATGAGCAGCAGTGAATATCATGCTTTAGAAACACTTAAGCGTCTGCTGGCTCATTCTCAGGAGCGAAGGAGAAGGCATATACTCCGAAAAAGTCTGCTTGCAATCAGAACAAGTTTTTAATTTTGGAAAGGAAGCGCGTTATGGACCGCCTGACAAGTCCTCGCTCCGTGGTGCGCGCTTTCAGCTCGGCTCAGCTAAGAACGTGAGAACCATTAATTCCAGGCAACCATGAAATTCCAATTTTGCTCTGCTATGAAACACGCTGCCTTTTGCGCCGGTGTACAGATTTTCCCGGGGAAGAGGTGTGGTCAGAGAGCTGCTGTATCTTGCTGGTGTAATCAGCCCTTTGGGGATTATTGCCAGCCAGCGCTTGATTACTGGGAAAATGAAAAAGTAGTGTGAATAATTATCTGTTTGGATTTTTAATGCACATGCTGGCTGGGTTTCGTATTTTTCAACTGGACCCCGACTTCATGGAGAGTTTTGTACGAATGAAGGAAACCCAAAAAAATTTGGCCTACAAGGTGCTAGTTTGTGAAGCAACTGATAGCGATCACGTGGAGACGTGATCCAACCGCCCTGGTTGGAGCTCCACTCCTTCGTCCAGAAGATGTACTATAAACCTGGAGGTTACATAAACCCTCACCATGGAAATCTGTGGGATATGTGGGATGCAAAGATCAGGCAGCCTGATGTTTTCTTTGGTAGCCCCAGAAAGAGTTCTCTCTTGCTGTGTCTGAAAGGGAGACCTCTTCAGCCTGTCTCAGGAGAAGCTGTGTTTTTCCCATTTGGATTGTACAGGTGTCAGAAGTGAGTGGCACTTGAAAGGAAAGTAAAGGAAAATGAGGAAGAAATGGACAGGCAGGCCCTTTTCCAGTGATTTCAGATAATTCAGCGTATGGAGCCTCTTGGTGTCATTGTCACAACATGCCCACCCTTACAGCATTTACTTTGAAACTGAGTGTTGCTTTTTGTGCCTGACATATTAAAATTATTACTTTTCTGTACACAAATCACACTTCACCCTTTTCCATACAGAAGGGTACGAGCTGTCAATCAACATAATGTTGATTTATCCCTGCAGTGATATCAGATTGCTTGCAGGAGGGTAAGATCATTGCTTTTTTGCTGAATTCAATTTGAACTGTAGCACAGGCACTAATGATGCTGTAGATACTACAAAGAAGAAAGCAGAAGCACGCACATCTGGTTTCTGTCTCAGTGGAGGTTATGCATTACAGTGATTGATGTGCAAGGTCCAAATTTTCTGATAAACTAATTATATGATAAAGTGGTTGGTGGGGCTCTTAAATTCCCCCATTGCAATTGTAAGAGAAGCAATAAAAAAAGTCAATACTTGAAAAGAGTAACATTCTTAAAAGGTCCATAGTTAGTCGATAGTAATGGTGATTCAGTCTTCCCCCCAAATCTGTCTTTACACTCTCATTTTATTCACTAGTATCTTGACCTGTTTTTGAATGAGAAAAAGGTCAAGAAGCTACAATTTGGACTGCTTCTCACTCAGCTGTCAGGAAATACAAACTAATCCTGATTACAGAAAGGACAATGCTGTTGATGTACTCAGGTTTTGACGCTAGAGGGTTTTTTTCTATTAAAAATTTTAATTGGTTGAGGTCAGTTCTTATATCATTACAAAGCATTTTATGTTTAATTATATTTATTCATGTTTCCTAGTTACCTATATTTGCTATTTTTTCACATTAGAGAGCTGGAAAGTTCATGGAAATAAACTTTTCCAACTCAACTAATGCTAAAAATTGCAATGGGTTATGTGCACAACCGGGGGTTGCAGGCATGGTGCATTTATAAGAAGATGATTGGGCTGTGATGCCGCTCCCTGATGATTCAGGGACTGTAGCACACACAAGAGAGCCCCTCACGCTCCACAGCAACATCAGTGGCACTAGAAAACCCTCAGCATCTTTGAGGACCAAACCCAAATTCTGCTCAAATCCATAAAATCTTTTTTAATCACGCAGGCTGTGACTGAGATGACGAGAGAAGGATGGTGGTGATCCCTTCCCCAGCCCACCCCTTGCACCTGGGGCTTGGCCAAGCTCTCCTGGGCATCACTGTTGTGTGGTAATGCCCTGGGGTTGGTGGCACTTGGATCTCACAGCCTCGAGGTCTGCCTTGTGTCCGGCTTGCAAAGAGTTGCCGTGGTTCTGGTCTGCAAGCAGCTTGATGGGTTGCTGTAATATACCCTGTGCCTTAAATAATACAGGGTTCTTGCTCTTAATTTCGAGCTTAATTTCGCTTTCAGTGAACAACATCTGTCAAGAGGCCTTTCAGCCTCATTTTAGCAGGGAAAGTATTATGTGAGACAGCAAAGACAGGAACACAAATCCCAAGATCTTTCATTAGACATAGTTTGTAGGCTGCATGTGAGCAGGATAAAGCAGGGAAACCTACCCTCCCAATCACAGGCACCGCAACCACAGCATTTTTCCTCGAGAAAATACCACCTAATAGCTCAGAATTGTCACCCTGCAGCTACGGCAAAAGTGATTTTAAAACTCCAACAAACAATTAAAATAATTGGTCTCTTCTCATGTCTGCTAGAGGTATGCCAGCTTTCCATCACACGGTGGGATCTGTACCCTGGATCTTGTCCCATGCCTTCTAGTCAGGGATTTTAGCACACTTTATGTGCATGAAACTGCTTCTCTGACAGCTCTGTGGTAGGTGCAGATTAGTCTTTTGCAAACGAGGAAATACATGTGTCTGTTGTACATAAATTTATTAAGCTGCTCATGAACATACTTGTTTGCTGAGCACGCCCCTTCTGGGTTTGTTCCTGGCCACCGCTCATGTAGTTGTCTCTACTGGCCCTGAGTGTCACAGAAATGGAATACACGTGTCACAGGTGACAACTGCCACGTGCATCGAACGATGCGCACACACCTCCACACCCACACAGAGAAAACCCTCCCCATCCCAGCCTCTAGGCTTCCCTTTTGGGGTTTTGCATGAACTCCACGCACTGCTGGGACAGTGGGACTCCTAAACCACCTACGAAATCCCTCTTCCCTGTGCAGAGGGGCTGGGGGAAGCCAGGGGGACAATTTACCCTCTGTCCTGACTGCCTGGCCCTGTGGCCAGTGCTGAGCTGTGCCAGGCTGGCCACACACTGAGGGGGGAGAGGGCAGCTGTCGAGGACCGTGGCACAGGCAAAAAGGTGAGAACCAGGAAAAAAATTAAGAAGAGAATGAACACAACCCAGTGGCAACACTGGGTTCATCATCCCCTCACTAAAACTGGCTGTTCATCTCCTGAGTGTCTCTGCCTTACTGCTGTTGTTTTGCAGGCATGTTTAATAACCCAGTACCTGAGCAAAGAGCAAAGTATCTGGGTTGTGCCCGAGAGTATCCAGTGTACTGGGTGTCTGGGGAACGGTGCCTGAGCCCTTCCCCACTCACCCTGACCTTCCTGCTACCAGCCCAGCCACGGTTCCACCGCAGCAGGCAGAAAAGAGGGCACGGAACAACAACAACAACAACAACAAAAATGCAGACTCTGAGGAAGCTGCAGACACGGGAAAGGGAAGAAGAAAATCCCCTCTTCTCCAAAAAGGCTGTGTGTGATTCCTTGGGATGGGGGAAACCCGAGCCGAGTGCGGAAAGATTAGATGGCTGGAGATGCACTCCTGTGACGAATCAGGCCATTGGAGCTCTATGATTAAAGAAGATCAGAAAACTGTTGGTGCACTTGTGGGTGAAAGGTGTTGGGATTGACTCATCTCTCCTTTCCTCTAAGTATTCAGTGGGTTTCAATTAGATGCAATACAGTGGATTATTTTTAATATTTAAAGGGATCGGATTCCAGGGGGTTCATAAACTGAGACAGGCACCTTGTCAGAGTAGGTATACGCCTTACCAAACCCTCTTTAGAGCATGGCTGTGGAGAGCATGCTTTGGGTATGTACAAAAACTAAGCAAGCCCCCAGATCGCAGGTCTACAGCCCTGTGAACGCTCTTCTGTAGTTTATTTCTCATTAAGCAACTAAAAATCTCCTCAGACATCAAGCTCGGGCGCTCCATTCGCCAGGTGCGGCAGCTCAGCGATGTTGCCCGGAGGGTGATGGGTGATAAGAGATCTAAAAAAGCAAACAGTCAGGGAGGGGAGCTGGAGGGTGGCACTTGGGTGCTGGGGGATGGAAGCTGTTCTGGGGTGCCCACCACCCACAGGACCCTGCTCTGGCCAGGAGCTGGAGGGAGGGATCCTCCTTGGGTAGGCAGAGATCCTCGGGAATGAAAAGCATGTGTAAACATTAAATAGTTCTTCTGGCTCTACTGCCCCGAATGACTTTCATATTAAGGCGTTTTACATTGCACTGGGTTGTCTTCATCTTCCCAGAGAGGTTAAGGCGCTTTGGCTCAGTCTCCCTTGGAAGCACGGTCACGTCAATACTTTTAACAAGCTGATGTGTTTAAAGATGAATTCCGGGTATTTTTTTCTTTAAATAGGGTATCAAGCTACTTCACCTAAGAAACAACCCTGGAGTTCAAAACATTTTCTTTGTTAACCACCTAAAGCATTAAAGAGGGAAGTACTTGAGGAACGGTAGATATTTTTTGTTAGTTGCAAACTAAAACTATCGGTGCAGCAGTAAAAATTAAAGAGAGCCCTCAAAATGAAATCCAGACCACATTATGTTCTCCTCCTCCAGTGACTGCGACTTGTGGCTCAAGAAACAAGTGCTGGATTAGTCACGTTAAAGCAAAAATTTCCCCCTGACTAAAATGCTTCATTTGTACGGTGTCTCTTCTGTTTATTGAGCACTTGGGATTGTTAATCTTTCGGTAATTTAATGACTGGAGCCACGTCGTGTGTAAATGTTACTGCATTCCACTTGGGAGATTAATAGGCAGCCACGTGTCTGTCCAGCAGTTTTCACTTGCCCAGATAAAAGGGATGGTCTGGCCAACAAAGAGGGTGCCATCCCTGCTTTCCTCTCTCCTTTCCCTGCAACACCCAGCCCCAGGGACTGGGAATTGCACAGAGAGGGCCTTTATCCCCTCTGCATAGGCCAGGTGAAATTATTCCACTGACCTGCACTGCAGGATGGCTTTAAATAGTAACTGGTACCAGCATAGCTGTGTTTTTGGGTATACTCCTCCTATTAAAATATTATTTTCCTCCTCACACGTCCAGTGCAGGGGTAATTGGATGCACAGCTGGTTCTCTCTCTGCAGCACGTGACGTGCTCAGACTACCATTTAGAGATGCAGGGAGATGGGAACGAGGCACGGGGCGGATGCACGGCCACCCTGGAATTCAAAAATCCTGAAATATTGATCCGGGAAAATCAATACGAACTTTAAGCTGTTTTAAAATAACTTTCCTCACGTTCTACGCCGTTTCTCAAACGGGAAAACGTCATCGATCTCTCTGCCCCAGCCTGCACAAGGACAGGGTGGCTCTTGAGGTGTGGTGGTGGGGCGGGAGCATCCAGCAGTGGAGACACGGCCACCACCACAAAACCCATGCCAACACAACCTTAAGCAGGAGGAAAGCAATCCTGCATCTGACGTGCTCAGAGCCCCTCTATTTTTAGGGTTGGATACAGCTCAAAGGCTACTCAAGTAAAATTCACCCCTGGCTTTGGCAAGTCATTTAGTGGGGCCTTTCTTGGTGGTTCAGGACTCGTGCCATTGGGGTATAAATTCGTAAACAACGTTATCTACATTCATTTTCTGGACACTGTTTATTTTTGCTGTAGTTTATACATCTGAAACGTGAATGCTTACAAGGGAGTGGTAGCTTTAAACACCTCTTTGTATTTCATCAGTTAGCCTGCTTAATCTGCCATAATTTATTGCAACTTGCAGTTGTACTCATGGTGCCTTTACTTATTTGAATATAAACACCACTCAAGTCAGCAGGAATGCAAAGTTTTTTAAATCAGCAGGGAGCTGAGTGCTAGATTTTCAGCAAGGACTTTGCAGCAAGGCATTAAAACCCTTATTTTAGACTTTTGTTACGTTTCTGTTTGATGCTTTACCCTGCTACATGCTCTGAGCAGAATCATTTTCCCTCCCAGGCATGTATAGCTTCCACCCCTCTGGTTTCTTAATTTGGGTTAGATCCCGTAATATGAAAAATATACTCTGATATTGCACCTAGAGCACACTGGTGAGGCCTAAAGAGCTCTTCTGTGATGGGAATTAAGATCAAAAAGGATATGGAATTTAAATATTCAACATTCCTTCTTGGATATGAAACAGAAAAATTGTTTTGATGCAAAAGTCATTGCGACAGAATATGTTACTTAGGCTCTAAGACCATATTAGGATAAAATGGCTTTTTTATACAGGAATTGCACTGAGAGAAACTCCTTCATATGGAAATTATGACATTTTGTCTATTGCTTCTTACTACAAATGTTTAAAGGATCTGTTAAAAATATTCTTCTAAGAAGCCGTATCAAGAGAAAAGAAAGTAAATAAGAACCAATATAATTTTCAGTCTTATTTCTGATTAGCTCCTTAATTTAGACCATGTTAACTGCCAGAAAATTGCACCAGCCACCAGAGCTGGGGAAGCACAACTGACAACATAGTTTGTTTTGCAGTTTGGGTTTGCTGTGCTTTTGTCAAGCCCTCACCCCTGCAGTGAATGAACGCTGTGCTAATTCCACATGCTGATGGGCTTAGAGAGACTCAGGAGAAAAGGCTCAGCCTGAGTGCTAATACAAATGAAAGACAAGCAGATGAAAAACACATCCTCATTGTCTGTTTGACAAACTGGTACTAGGACCTCCATCTAAATTTAGCCAATCGATTTTTAGCTAACCATTAATCTTTACTAACATCCCACAGAAAGCACGGACTCAGAAGTCAGTGGACAGCTTCCATCACCAAGGCTCCAGATACAGCCAGTACATGGCTTTGGTCCTGCCCTTGGACAGGCTGATGGACCCACAAGAAAACAATTTGGGGAGGTCCCACCATCTTTCTGTCTTTTCTTCTGGCCTGAAGCGTATGCCTTGCATTGGTCTGAATTTACACCCTTTGTCTGGGAAATCCACATGGAAAATGAATTCTGGCCGTTCTGAATTAACTTTCTAGGTTTGCCTTTTTAAGGACTTTTAGTCTTCTTGTCAGGTATTCTGGTTTCCTTAAGATTTGAGAGCCAGAAGAATTTTCTTTAGGGAATGCTGCAGAAAAACTTTTGATGGGAAAGTAGATGATAAAAATAACTATTTGGTGCCAAAGGCATTAGGCTGGGGATTAAAAGCCCCTCTGAAGTCAGACACATTTGGGTCTCTGAAAGAGCTCAAAAAAAAAAAAAAGAGGTGAGAAAAGCAGTGGGTCTCCTGGGCTATGACCATGGTTGGGCAGCTGATTCTAGGTGAAGGATTTGGGAAGAGGAAAACAACAGGTGGTGGGCGGAAAAAGCCCGAGAATCAGATCTGCCTGGGGAATAAGTGGTGGATAGAGTGACCGACTGCTGATACAGGAGTGAATGCCACAGAGAAAGAGAGGAGGGGAATCTATGATTAAACTCTCCCCTCTTGCACCACCAGGAGCTTTGTGAAAGACTCGTGCACAACAACAAAAAAAACCCCAAACCAAACAAAACCCAACCAAATAAACCAACCCAACCAAACAAGCAAACTGGCACGGAAAAATCCTGCAATTAAATAGTTGTTCCCTTGGAAGAGGATGAGAGCAAAACGTGTGACAAATATTAGTCACATCACTTAGAAAGGTGTTCAGTGATGAATGATGAGTGTGGTGCAAGGACTTAGAATAACTTACTCAATAAACCAAATTTGGTACACAAAAAGGGATTTGTATGGGAAATACTGCAAGATTGACCCCTTCTGTGAAGGACTCTGACCAGTAGGCACATTATTCTTTATTTGCTCCCTGGTACAACAGATTTTCAGCAATAGAACAAGGGGTTTCACACTTCAGGGTACAGCAGGAGACATACAGAAGAAAAAGATATTTGAGATGTATCGTCATCCACTGGAAAATTCAAACCCTGGATTTAGCCTAATTTAAAAACTGCTAAGGCTTTTCGTTTTCCTGGTCAACACTTTTTTATCAGCTACCTGTTTACAAAGTTCAGCCAAATATCCTCTCAGATGGTTTTTTTAAACTTTTGGCAGATGTGAGTGAACATGTACTTGACAGAGCCAACTAACACCTGAGCAGCTCCCATCTTGTGGCCTCTGCTCATGACTCTTGCTGCATCCCATTCTCAGTGGAGTTGGTTGGGTTTCAAAAGGTATTTGCTGTCAGAAATCAGATGCCTTTTTTTTTTTTTTTTTTTTTAATTTTTTTTTCCTTTGGTAACCACCTGTTTCCCTGAAATCCATTAAATCTATTGTCTTTTCATGATATTATTTTGCTTTGAATCTGAATATTTTAGCAAATGTCATTGTCAGACTATTGATGATAGCTTTAGAGGCAAATACTGAAAGCCTCTCTGAACAGTCTGTAAAACAAATAAAGAACTGAGTTTATGTTCAAAATACTAGGAAAAAAAGATAATTTTGAAATGTCAAATATTTTCACAGCTCTGTCTGCCTTGACAATGTGTGGCCTCTTCTGATTCCCCAGGGGAAATCTGAATGGGAGCTAAGTGACAGATACAGAACAACCTGTGGGCCAACCTACAACCTCCTTCTATTGCTGATGTTTCAAGGTAACATGTAAAAGAACAAAGAAAGCTGAATGCATGATCAGGGCTGAAGTCAATACTTTGACATTTCCAGAGCTGTACAGGTTTAGTGTCTCTGATATTAGAATAATATGCTGCAAGAGTGACTACAATAAGCCTTGTCTTAGGCTCCAGCAGTCACCATCGAAACAGCCTCCATCATTCTCTTCCCATTCACAAGTGTTTCTGAAAGACATGTTCCACATATAAAGAAATGCAAACTTTGTGTGGGGTTTGGTTTGGTTTGGTTTGGTTTGATTTGATTTTTTTAAATTTATATTTTTTTTGGTGTTTTTTTTCCCCCTTATTCAGTGCTCAGAGGGGAGGTTAGTAACAGCTTTGTTTTACTGATGAACAAACAGAGGTAAAGGAGCTGGAAAGGTGTGCCACACAACACACAAGCTGGATAGGAACCAGGCTTTACACTCTGTGGGTTATCAATGGAACCAGACTCGCTGGTCTTCCCTCCTGTCTGTCTTTAGAGAAGACACAAGTACAAAGACAACCCCCTGGACACTGCCCATGTGCTTCTACTCTTGCCAAACAGATGAAGAGAAGGGTTAAACCTGAAGCCTTCCCACTGCCAGAGTCCCTTCCTCCTCAGCATGCCTCTCCCTTTTTTTTTTTTTTTTTTTAACTGCTTTGACTTGTATTTTACCATTTGTTATAATAATGGAGTCTAGTGTGAAGCTTGTGGCCCCATAAACTTTAGACATAATTTTAACTGTGTCAGCTTTAAAAAGTCAGTATCTGCCTCATCAAAGGGCAATCATGTCCAATGTGGGTGTCTCTGTCAATTGTGTTTTGAACTGCAGCAATAATCCAACCAAACCATGCAAAGAGCTTTTCTACACCCACATTTCTTAATTATCATCATGAGACTGAGGTAGCTGAGACCAGATCTATAATGTTTTCTGGATGTCAAAATGCCCACACACCTTCTGTAATCCTTGTGCTACCAGCCCCCTTTCATATTGCTTTTAGTTGGTCCATCTAATTATCTACTACCATAACTTTTTACTGCATTATTCCCAAATCCCACAAAGGCTCTGTTTAAGAAAGAAGAAACAACTGGTCTGATGAGACCTCCTTAGCTGCACAATCTATTATAAACATTTTAGTGGATGATAAACTCATTCTCACCCCTCTCAGAAATGAACCATTATATTTTTGTACAGTCAGGTAAGACCTAGGGCCTTAAAAGTCTCTGCATACTTTACATCCATAAACAATGCAATTTCTTGGGAGCTTTGGGGTCTACTGTCCATTTGGAGAATAAATAAGTTCATTATTTTCACATGTGCTACAGTCAATAAGGATCTGGAATGGGAAAGTAGCGAAAATGTTATGACTTAATGAACATGTTGCATAATCATTCTTGCCAAATGTCAAAATAAATTGGAGGCCAGAGTGTACAGTTTACGCTTGTTAAATTGGGGTTTTGTGTGCTATTTTGGGAAGGGGAAGGAAAAAAAAAAAAAAAAAAGACAGACCAAACCACGAAAAGGCAGGGGGGAAGAGAAAGTATTCACTTGGCCACTTCTGGCAAGACCTTGGTCCATTACAGTCCCGCCACTAATGTTCCCCACAGGAGACCATCCAACAGCCTGGGACCGTGGGGAAACCACTTACCGACAGCAGAGCTGGCTCTGTGGTCACGTCCTGGCCCCAAAGGCTCTCCACTAGCAAAAGAGGGGCAGGGGCCAACCCCCTGCAGCCCAGCTTATGCCACGGACCAGACCTGGCTAAGCAGTGCCCCTCTGGGAAGCGTCAACCTGCGCCAGGGGCGAAAATCAGTCACGTACATCAGCGACTTTCAAATGGCTTTATCCATCAGGAGACTGTGAGTTTGCACTCTGCCGTGAATGACGTGACTGACGCCAGATTTCACCTTTGCTGGGGGCTGCTGTGAAATGTCAGATCCGTTCCACAGGTAGCCAGCCCATCCATTGCACTTTTGGCACAGAGGGACCGAGAAATGCAGGTTTTGCCCGTGTTAGGCAAAGTGTTTTCTGTTTGCCCGAGCAATGAGTAGCCTGAAAGCTCTGAGTTTAGAAATATCTACACGGCTGAGGACCTGATCTGTTGATCACCAAAGAGTGTCATAGCTATTTTCCCTTTGAGCCTGCCTCAGGAAGAGACCAATTAGGATTACATGGTAAGCAAAATTATTCCCATACTTACACGGTTAGGAAAGTAGGTCTCTCCAACTGCATGCTCAAAAGGCAATCAAAGTAATCCTGTTCTTTTGCAGTTAGATTTTGACTTACTCATGGTTTTCCCCATTGAGCACATGTCTCAGCAGCACCAAGAGGCCACATGGACTCCTTACTTCCCTTCCTGCTTACTCACTTCTTGCTTCTTACTCTACCTCTACATCTAGTAATGGGAGTGCCACAAAAAGTGCCTGTATTTCTTGCTGCCTGCATGAAATGCGTGGTTATACATATATGTGGCTTCCATTTATTTCGTTTCACGACACAGGGAGGGGGGGGAAAAATCCTTTTCATACACCTACATCTACCACAAAGCAACTAAGAATAGAAGCAATATTGAGACAGATGGAAATGTTAATGGTGACAGCTCACAAGCACGAATCACACATTTGTGAAATAATGAAATGGGTGGGCAGTTGTTATATGAACTCCATGTCAGTTGGTATGTTTTCCTGGCTACAATTTTGCAAGAGTATGTCTCAGAGATATTTTCAGTTCACAGGAGAAGCCAGTGCCCTACCCTACACCTTGCTGGCACGTGGGTGTAGGGATTCACCAAAGCTGGTGAGCAGCTTGCATGAGAACCTGCTCATCACGTGCCCTGGGCACTGCAGGATGTCCTCTGACATTTCCCTGTCAGGGCATTTTAGTATTCCTAACAATGTGGTGGGAGAGATGCAGAAAGGAGGTGTAAAACCATGTGGAAACTCATACAGAAGAGAAACATGGGATATTCGCACCCATTGCAAGATCTTACTTCGAGGCACACAAAAAGTAATACCTTATTTGTTTGACATATCATCTGCCCGTATCCTCTGGTCCTCGTGACTGGCTGGGCTCGCTGACCACAAAACGAAAACGAGGATCACAAAAACCAGTCCTGCATTTGTTCATTCTTTCTTTCTAGTTCTTCGTGCCCCAAAACCCATCAAATCCATTTTAAGGACCCCTCTGACAAGCCTGCTTTCGCTAGCCCTAGTTTCTTAGCCCCAATCTAATGTTAGCTCAAAGGGGAGGGAGCCGTGAAAGTGTCTATCCATATGTATTTTACCTTGTGCTACCTGTCTCTTTCCCAAGGTCTAGGATTTTCCACGATTTTGAGAGGCACTGTTTCTTACAGATGCTGTTTACAGAACCTGACATGACTATTTTTTGCCGGAGGAATGAACTAGTTCTCCTGAAATCTCACGGATGCTCTCTTTGTTGGCGTATCTGATTAAAAAAATTCTGGCAGCTACATCTTCAAGTGCTCAGTGGTGATTTACTACAGTGATTCATGGCAAGACTTACAGCTCCAAGGAAAAGCTGTCCCTTGGGATTCATCCACCTTTTCCAGAATTTCTCATGGCAGGGCAACCGTATGCCACTGTATTTAGGAAGCACCTCATGGTTACTAAATGGCACACAGTCTGCACTTTCTCAGAGCATTTCTAAGAGCTCAACAGTATTGGTGTGATAAAGAAAAGAAATGAAGGACTTGCTGTAGAAAGCCAAATGTATGCGTCCAGCCACCTCAGGTTAATGAAATGCTAGACATTAATCCACCAGCACATATGCCTGTGAATGGTGGCCACTAAAAATAAATACTGAGAACTTATCAGATGATTTGAAATAGGAAATTGTTTAACAATGCTGAAAATCCAAGAAGTTATCCAAATGGAGAGCTGCTGAGAACGGCAAACTTGCAGAGAGGCAATATCTGTGTGTCAAATACCACATTAAAAAAAAAAAAAAAAATCTCATGCTGGACGCCGACACCTGACAGACATCAAGCAACTGAAGGAAGACAACGCTCGTGGTACCAGGTAACATAAAACTATTAAAAAAAGGGGGAAAGATAGACTGCCATGTCAAAACTTTGCAGGATGAAGAGATATTCGAAGAAGATCGGACATTTTATGGTGTCATAACCATAGGAGATGAAAGGTGGTGATGAACCGCCACCAAACTGGTGACAGCTCCTGGAGAAATAGTAGATACTAAAATCAATAAAGCTACTTGCAGATTAAGGTATGAGTCACCGTGAGCAAATGTGACCAAATATGGCCCAGTGTCATTTGTTAGCAGCTGCCTGTCCCATGCGTCTCTGCAGAGAATGATTAGAATTCATCAGAAACATGGCAACAGAGGCAGGAAGGGAAATATCAGAGTTTTTTGAGAGCTGGTAAGAAAGTAATGGGTGCAAACCTAAAATATAGGAAGATACACAAAATTATGCATGGAGTGGAAAATTCATATAAATAGAAGCTCCTTGGCAACCTCCTATACAACAGAACAAATTATTTTGGGAAGTGGATAGATTTTTAGTAGGCCTCATCAACCATTATTTCACAGTGGATGTATCCGGATATTAGCTCTACCCGTATGACTTTTTCTTCGGTGAAAAAAGGTCAGGGGACATATCATTACAAATTTAATGAAACCAACACTGAAAACTACGAGTGTTTGAGTTTCACCCAGACTGCAAATGACGGATGCTGCTGCGACCTGGCTCTTCTCGGCATCCTCTCTCCTCGCCTTAGAGCTGCCAAGAACTGCCTCATATGGCACCCTGACAGGCATCCCCAGTAAACGCGAGTTCTCCAAGTGAAAATGGAAAAATCCACGGAGGGATCCTGCCCGGCCCCTTTCCCCGGCTGGCCTTGGGGGAGGGCGGGGGAGCGCGACGCGGAGCCCGGGCGGCCGGCAGCGCATCTCCCGGAGAGAGGAGAGCGGCCGCTTCGCTTTCTTGATTAAAAAAAAACAAAAAACAAAAAACCCAATCCCCCTCCGCCCCAAACAGATACCACCGCAGCAGAGGCGCGCCAGGTGACCGAGTTCCGCGGGAGCCCCGCGCCCCGCCGGTGCCGTCCTGCAGCACCTCCATTTTGGCTGCGCTCGGTGCCGGTGCCCGGCCCGGCCCCGGGGCCCGGCGCGGAGAGCGGTGCCGTCCGGGGTCCGCCGGCGAGGAGCTCCTCCCGGGGGCGCGGGGCGGAGGGGGCGGCGGAGGGGCGGCATCCCCGCCGCCCCCATCCCCGCGGCACCGCAGGACGGAGCCTCCTGGGGGGGGGGGGGGGAAAGGCGGTCGCCGTGGCAACCGCGGTGGGGGCTGGGGATGGGGGGAGCACGGGGGGACACCGGCGGGGGGGAGCCCAGCCCGGCCCGGCCCGGCCCGGCCCGCGGTGCCCTGCGCGGCGGCTCCGCCCGGCTGCGCGGTGGGGACGCCGCCGCCTCCCCCGCGGCGGGGCCGGCATCCCGCCTGCCGGGGGGTTCCCTGCGAGCCGGCGCTACGTGCGAGCCGGAGCGGGAGCCCGGCGGGAGGCGGGGGCGGCGGGATCCGCCCTCCCTGCCTCCCTCCTTCCCTGCCTGCCTGCCTGGCTCCCTCCCGCCCGGCGGGGCCCCGGCGCCGCAGCGGGGCCCGCCGGCTCTGCCGCAGGGAGCGCCCGTCGCCCCCGCGGCCGCGGCCGTGCTGGGGGTGGGGGGCTCGGCCGGGGCGGGGAGGAGGGGTGTCTCCCGGCGGCCGGGATTCCCCGGGCGGGGAGGCGCAGGCTGGCTGGAGCGGGGCGGCGGGGGCAGCGCGGCTCCATGCGGACCCTCCTCCGCGGGAGCGCACTGCCCCCCCGGCAGCGCGGGGTGGGCGATGCACAGCCTCTCCGTGCGGAGCCGGGGACCCCCAGAGCCTCTCTACCTGCGAGCGCTGCTGCTACCGCCGCTGCTTCGCCAAACTGCTGACTTTCCAGAGCTTATTTTTAGCCCGGAGACTAAATATTATTAGCTACATTTCTACGTAGGAAGAATCGGAAGCGAGCGGGGAGGGGGGGGTTGGAGGGGGGGAGGTGTGGGGGGGAGGCACTAGAGATAGGGAGATGAGCAGAAAGCTTATCCGAATGATCTCCAGTTGGGGGGGCTGCGTTTGGGTTTCAGGCTTGTCAAACACACACACACACACACACGCACGCACGCACTCACATCATTAATTATATTGGATATTGGATCATCAGCAATACATGCACGGCTCTCCCTTTCAGCCGTAGGTTGCGTACACAGAGGGGTCAGTTAATCTCCATGTAGGTAAAGATCAGCTGCGTCTCTTTATCTATATAAGATCAGTCGTGCACAGTGCCAGCTAGAGCTCAGCTGCATCTCTTTAGCTATGCAAAATCCGTCTCATCTGCTTCTCTAGGTAAAGATCAGTTGCATCTCTGCCCAAAGCATGCACACGCACATAGACGAGATTCCCAGGTTAAATCAGGCACAACTTAACTCAACTCGTAGTGCAATCTCATCCAGCTTCTCCTACCTTTTCTAGTCCTCACACACCGACCAGCCAGCAAGGTAACAAAACTAGGCAAAGAGCAGGCACCCATCCCCGCACCACAGAGAGAGAGAGAGAGACAGGAGTCGGAGGGGGCCGCCGGGGGGGTTCCCCCTCCGCTTACCTTGGTCACAGCTAACACCACGAGCAGTGGCTAGATCGCGGAGATAAATACTGGCATTTCCCAAAGTTGACACCGTCAAACCAACCCCCGGAGCTTGCAAGACTCTTTTTTTTTTTTTTTTCCTTTTCTTTTTTTTTTTTTTTTTCCCTTCCCTCCTCTCTTGTTCCTTTTCCAGCCCGCACCGCTAGGAATTCAACTTAGCCCAGCTCCAGCGGGGCGAGAGGGCGGCGGGCGGGGAGGGGAGGGGAGGGAGGGGAAGGACCGGGGTGGTGGTGGTGGTGGGGAAGGGGGGGTTGGCGGGGGAGGGAAGCCGGTACCGGGTGCCCGGCGGCTCCGCGAGCCCGCAGGGTCGAGAGGCGATGCGGAGCGGTGCGGGGCCGCCTCCCGCCGGGGCCCCGCCGCCGCCGCTGCTGTCCAGGGTGCTGCCGCCGCCGCCGCCGCCTCCTCCCCGCTCCGCTCCGCTCCTCTCCGCTCGGCTCCGCTTCCGCGCCCGCTGCGCGCCCCGGGCCGCCCCGGCCCCCCGCCTGTCACGTGCCGCCCCGCACCGCTCCGCATCCCCCCCCTTACCGGGGCAGCCCCGACCCCCGCTCCGGGGAGCTGCGCCCCCCCCTCCATCCCGGCGGCCCCCCCCGACGGCGCCTCCCGTGCCCGCCGAGGGACACAGGGCAGGGGGAGCGAGCCGGGGAGGGCAGGCGAGCGCCTGCCGGCAGCCCGGCCGCCACAGCTCCCAAGTTTTCTCTCTCTCTCTCTCTCTCTCTCTCAGACGCGGTGTTTCCATCGCAGCCCTAAATCAAAGAGCACTGCAATTAAAGTTAACGCTGTCTAAAAGCACGATTCTCTCGGCCTCCGCGGGTTACGCGCTTTGGTGTATTAAGTACTAGAAAGCCGAGCCCGTGATATCAGATACTGTCGTTAAGCAACATCTCGAGCTTTTGTTGTTGTTGTTGTTTTTGTTCTTCTCTCCAGTTATTAAAAATAGGCTTTTTTTATGGGTACTCACCATTGTTTCTTTGCTGTCCTGGAGACAGAAGTGTCTTAAAATCCAGTCTCTCCAACAGATGCTGGAAGGTAATGTGTCTTGTTTGAAGTCATCATGTGAGAACTTCTGCTTTGCTCAGTGGATCGCCCACCACTTGGTGTGACTTATGAATCTAATAACCCTTTGCAATATCCGCAAGCTTAAACTCTCCACCACCTTGGTGCCTACAGAAGACAGAAAGCAACTGGCAGGGAGTTTTAAAAACCTATAGATTTACGCAAACGCCTTAGCTCAGAGTCACGTTTCCCTCTGAGTTCTTACGTGATCTTAATGAATGAGAGGGGTTACCAACAACAGGGTATAAAACGTGATCGCGGCCGCCTCCCAGGAAACTGGAGCGGGACAGTAAGTTCCCCAGGAAAGTCCTGGCCGGCCGGGCGCGCTGTGCAGTGAGCCCTGACTCCCACCGCCCTCCTTCCACCTCCCGGCTCGCACCTGGGGCCGTGCAAGACGAGCCGGCTCTGGAGATTTGCATTGAGGACAGGTAAGTAACCATTCGGGGGTTTTTTGTATTTGGTTCTCTTTTTTTTTTTTTTTTGGGTCTGTTTTTGTTTGTTTGGAGGGTTTTTTTTGTTTGGTTTTCGGTTTGTTGGGTTTTTTTGTTTGTTTGTTTTTTTTAAATGTCAACGTTCACTCTGCGCTCGCACGGGAAGTGCTCCAGGGACTTGTTGCATACTAGGTCCTGCCACAAGAGGAGCATGGCACAGTTGCCAAGACAAGCTCCCTTCGGAAACCCCTGCTTTTCCCGAGCCGCAACTTCCCCGCACACTTTTCCTCCCCCCTCCTCGCTCTGTCCTCACCGGGAGGCGCATCCCGGGGGTGGTGCTGCCCCGCCGACCCCGCACCGAGTCCCCGCCGCCGGCGAGGCGGAGGGGAGCCGGGCGCATCCCCGCCGTCTGCCTTTTCCTTCCCCTTCTTCCCTCCCCCCGGAGCCCCAGCAGCGTCCCGGCTCCGCCCGTGATTTCTGGGGCTGGGTCCATTCGGGCCCGTTCGCGTTGTGAGAACACCCTCACACCTGGGCGTCACTGAGGTCTCTTTTCCCGAGAGAGGGGGCCGAGCGCCGGTATTACTCCTGCCAAGGCTCGCAAAGTCCTCGTCCCCATTTTGTCTCTGTATCTCGAATTTATTCTCGGCGGCTGCTCCGCCTCCCCGGCTCAGAGAACCCCGCGGGGAGGGGGTGCGGGCAGGGGTGGGGGGGATGGTGGGGCGGGTTTCTTCGCCTTTGAAGGCGAACTGCAGCCAACGGAACCTGGACTTGCCAAAGTTTGTGGGCGCTGCCTCTCATAACATAAAAAAAAAATTAAAAAAGAGAAGAAAAAAAAAAAAAAACCACCAAAAAAACCACCCAAGACCGGGAAGCTCCTTGTCCACTCCCGTTCTCTCCTGATTGACTGCTGGAATTGCATTTACGGGTCGTTTCTCTCCAGAGCGCTCGTTTCTCCCGCCCCCCGAGTCCCAGGTACCTTTGCCTGGGAGCCAAAGCAAGCAGCCTCTTCCATGACAACCATCTATGTTGATCCATGCAATAACCAGCAGATGCTGCCCTAAGACTGGTACAGCTGGTACTTTCCTGCCTCGGCTGTCCCGGGGGGGCAAGGTGTTAGAAGAAAAAGTCAAGTGGTCTCCAGCAAAGCTACCTTGGGGAGAACTGCTGAATCCCTGAATCCCTTCACCTGCATCACATCCTGCTGCATGCCATGTACAGGCAGAGCCCCGTCAGAAAGGCTGGTGCTGATGTAACACTGCACCCGACAGATCATCCTATCACTGATAGGGTGTCACCTGAGACACATCCTTAAGTGCTGATCTTCAGTTAGGAAGCTGAAGTTTTCTTCCAACAGCTGGAAGTGTTCCTAGTTAGTGTTAATCCTCGTCAGGAATGCCAGTTTTTAAATGGCATTAAATTAAAAAAAAAAAAAAAAAGTATGAATGTTTCAACAAGTGGACTTGCAGCGCTTTCTCCCCGTCTTCCAAGCAACTTGCTTCTGCCTCTTCCTCGGGGGAGTAAAGTTATTTGGTAGTATCTACTTTGGGTAGTAAGTTGCACAATTCATATTTTGATTAGAGAAATACATACCTAAACCTTCAAAGTTTCTGACTCTGTGGCATCCTCAGTGTTTTTTTATAGAGAGAACTTTATAGAGATGCAATATCAGTTAAAACATATTTCTATATACTTATTTTATAGCTCAAGAAACATACAGTCTTTCTTTGAGAAACTAATTCTACTTGTAAGAAAGTACTTTGTCTATAGCCCTCTTCCTTCCCTAATTCTCATTTCATTAACTTCTAGATATCTTCATTTTCTCATGAAGGTCTCGGTTGTTAGAGATGCTCAGAAGAAACCTTCGCTGGGTCATAGTGTTATATTGATACAATACTGTTAAACTTACAAAAAAAACCCAAAACAAAACAAAAAAACAACACCCCAAATACAAAAAAAAACCAACAAAAAACAAAAAACAACAAAAAACCCCAAACAAAAACCTTCCACAAAAGCTTCCCAGGAGATCCACAGCAGGAATTGGCCATCTAGCCCTGTTCAGCTGCTTTTCCCAGAGCAAGCTGGTGGGGTTTGCTCAGGGTTGTGCTGAAAGAACCACAAGCAAAGATACTCTTTCTAGAGCTAACTAGAAGAGCTCCTGGTCGGGAGCTTAAGCAGAGGACTCCACCCATTTCCTCGGGGATAGGTGAGAACTGATAACCCATCTCATACTCAATAGACCCAATTAAGCACGTGTTTGCTGAGGGGATAAGTTTGCTTTAGACTGCTTCAGTGCAGTTCATGAAATAAACACGCACAGTAATCAAGGGAACAGTACAAAAGTGTGTGGAAGTACAAAAGGTCACTGGTAGGGTGAGACGGGATGTTGTGGAGCATGGGAATTGTCTGGCAGAAGAGGAGGAGGAGGAGGCAGCATAAGTCATATTTTTTCCTCATAGTGCCATTCACAGGTGAGCAAAAGGCCCAAGCCATTCTGATGGACCAGAGCTGAAGTTGGGACATCAGTTAATGCACACAAATGATGGAGGAGAGTCACTCCTCTGTCAGTCAGCTGCGAGGCGTTCCTGCGAGAAAGCCATTAGAAAGGGGAGGGAGTAGAATTAAACCCAGATGCCCATTGGGTTTCCAGACATTTCCTTTCCCTACGTCTTGTTTCCAGCTACGGGTTTTAACACTAGAAGAGCTTATTTCTAAGGCCACGGGAGAGCCAGCCATGAAAAATCACTTAATCTGAGTAGGTGTGGAGGGTTATTTTTCCTTATTACCGTAGAGGGGCACAAGTGACTCAAAGTTACTCACTTGTCAAGTCATACACTTCAGTAAAAGCTGGGACTAGCGGAGTAGAGTTTAGGCCATGGTTTTAAAACTCATAATCGGGTGATCCATTTACAGGGTGTTGAAACGGGATAGCTGTTAGGGTTTGCCAGGAGGACAGGGCACAGCATTTGCTCTATGCAGGTAGTTCATACATATAAGGCAATGTACATCTCTTGTTCCAAGTCTGTTTATCTTGGGTTTACATTGTTACCAGATGAAGTATACAACTGCAGGACTTGACTTCGGTGGGGACTACTCATATGTAAATAGTGACATAACTGTTTAGCAGATGAGGCCTAATTAAGCGGGAATCAGTCCTACGTTCTCCCCCTCTGAGACAAAACAACGTGAAGAATAGTGCAGGAGCACTGCTAAAAAGTCACAGCGCCTTAAACCAACCTGTGAAACACCCTGAAATCCTGAGCAGGCTGCAAGTGTTCTTTTCCTGCCTTAAAAAGTACCTCACAAAACAATGAGCTATTACTGGTTGGCTTTTTCCACGGAGTTGAAAGGCTACCAAAATGTGTGGATAACTGCTAAGCACATGCTAAGAGACACCTTCCATCCATTATGCACAGCTGCTCCTTCAGAGATCACTGAAAACCCGCCTCAGACACCAACGTTAGCAATCTGAGCAGAATCAGACGATAACAGTAGCTGTCAGCTTTACGGAGATGCTTCTGAAATAAGAGCTATGTGACATCATTGCTAGTGTGAAACGGGGCTGCCAGCTCCTCTCCATGCCAAGCAATCTAATCATGTGTTTGAAAGAAAGGTCCCTCAGGGTCATGGTGTGCTAGTTTTGCTGGTAACCTCCTGCTTCTTCAACAGGCGGATTTGGCGCCTGCCCTGCTACTGCCTGGAGGGTAAATACCAGCCTCCCAGTAGGTATTTAGGGTAGCCTCCCATCAGGTATTGATTTTCTGTGCCTGATCTCCTCCTCCCGGAGATTATCTTGCTCTGGTATTTCCATCTTTTCCCCTGATCTTCGTGCTGCAAGCAGTTAGCAGTCTTTCACTCTGCCTCCTCCCTCTCTGGAAGTTTTCCTTTCTTTTCTGAGCCTACTTGTCTTCAAACTGCGTGTATTCCACGCTGGCAACATGCAGATGAACATCGTAGTCATGATCCCACTCAGATACCAAACAAGCCTCCCACCAATGCCTTGTCCTCCTTTAAAGTGCTAGAACATTTCATCCTGCTTCTAGTCTCCCGAAAGCACCAGGAAATCCTCTGGAGTGGGCAGGCAGCAGCTTGTGTGCTGGTTGTGTTTGTGCCTCAGAGAATGGTCACCGGCTCACCTCCAGGAGCGTGTTTGAAGGCAAGAGGGGGTGAGACCCCCGCAGTAGGGTGGTGGGTCCATGGGCAACACAGAGCTTAGGCTCACACCCACCAGCTGGCTGATGATGGGGAAATCCTTTGCTCTGCGCTTTTGGCTGGCTCTGGGTACCCCACATCCCTCTCTCACAGCACAGTGGGGCTGTAGCAAGGCTTCAAGAACAGGTCTGAGAGTTTTGCGTTAATTATTTATTTGACATTCGCTGTATAAAAGAACCCCACCGTCTTAAAAAAAAAGTTTTGCTTAAACTATTTCTGTCATGTATGGAAAAGGTGTGTTTTGGGAAAACTTCCGGAATTAAGGTTTTGTTTTTCTCCAAGTACCACGGAGGCAAATGTGGTTGGGTGTTTGCACAGCACTCATTTAGGCTGGCTTCAAAAGACAGGAGATGAGATAAATGTAATGGAAACTACTGGCCCATGTAAGTTCTCCGGGATGACCTGAGCAAAATGAGCCACCGGGTATCTCTTACTAGAAGAAAACCAGAGATAGGGAGAGAAATCAGAACCTGGAGAAAAAAAGAAACATGACAGCTGTAATCTGTTACTATTGCAACCTGATTATGGGATTCGTTGACAAGGTGGGGGACCTTTTCTTTTGGCAATAAAGTCTACACCTTGCTTCATGTAACCACAGGAAAATGTCTCCAGGCATGTCAGTCTTTAAAGCTGATTCTTTCTTCGTTTTTCTTTAAAAAGAGTAAACATAGAACGTGAATGTAAATACAATAAGCTACACCACCACGCCACCACATTTTTAAATGCTTTTATGTGCAGTCCTGAGTTAGCAAAGAAGTCCAGCACTTCTCGTGCAGAAATACCCTTATAAAACTATAGGGGATTAGCCTTAATTGTGCTCAGGATTGAAAAGTAAACACATACTTCAGTTTCCTTCTAAAGTTAATGTTTATAGGGAAACTATCTCCCAAACTGTATTAATCTACATCTCGACAGTCAAATACCCTCTCAGCTTCCATGGGAGTTCACAGTAACAGCTGTGTGCTTGAGCCTCGTGGACCATGACAGGAACGTGTTATTGTTAAGAACAAAGTATCTCTTGGAGAAATTATACACTGAGCAGAGAGCAAGAGGAACTGGGCACGAGGATTATTAAGAGATGCTGGTGAGCTCTGCCAAGAGTGACCTCTGACTTTGTCTCAGCATTCGAGTGATGAACTCTCTCAAATGTAACTGTGTTCTCTCCAAGTCCCCCGTGTAAAAGGGGAAGAAGGAGAGGTGACAAGAAGAAAGAAGAAAGGAATGGGGAAATAGTAATGTAGGATAAAAAACACTGAAGGAGAGTAGAAATACAGAAAAAAATAGCACTGAACTGAGAGCATTTAGGAAAATAATAACCTCCATCCAAACTCTTGCAACAAGTTAGCTAAAAAAACCCCCATACCAGCTATGTATACGATTGTCCTGTCTATTTTTATCCTGTCATTTTCAGACTAAAATGACAAACAAATTCTCCCCTGAGACAGTATTCACAACAAGCAGGAAATAGTGCTAATGCTGACCTAAATAAATAAAGCTGCTCCTGCGTAAGAATTCCTGCAAGGATCCTTTAACACAAGATACTTGGAAAACATTTGCTGCAAAATGCATATGAAACCCTGGGGGACAAACAACCTGCTAGACACCATGGTCTCACTATCCCAGTTTGGCAAAGTGAGGTTGAGAGCTTCATGAGAAGAAAACAGGGGTACTTCGGGTAAGAGTCCTGATGCCAAATCACCGGGTCCCAGTAGACCTTTCAGTCAGAGCACAGGTGAATTTTGCATGGAAAAAATTAAGGTGTTATATTGTGGAGTTGCACACATGGTTTTGAGCTGAGGTGTACATGCAGCTTTAACCATGTCCGATGACAACTGGCACGAGGCTTTCTGCCTCAAGTGGCGCTGTTACTCCTGCTTAACTTTTGGATAGGGTCATTTACTGCAGTTAAAGAGAGCAATCAGACACTTAAGCAAATCAGTTATTTTCGTCTTTAGATGCACTGTTTATCGAGGTGAATTAGATCTGTTGTCCTTGTTCAGACTGAAGCTGTAGACCCGAGATCCCTTTCCAAAACCAGGCTTCGAAAAGACAGAGCCAAGTCTAGAGGAAAATTCTGTGGGGGCTTATTTGGGATCTTCTTGTAAACTCATCAAACGCAGCAGTGCTAGAGGTTGTCGGTAAAAATATTATTGCTACTCCTACTTTGTATTTGCATCATAGATTTGAAGGTGTTTTTGCTCCGTTTGCAGCCCACATACTGCTGCAGCATCCTTCCCTCTGCTCTACCTGATAACCTGTCAAAAAGGTGGGCTGTTGGTAAAACCTCCGCTGAGCAGCAATTAGCTAGTCTTCTCTTCCAGCAGGGGTGACAAAACCGACTTTCGTTTTCCCAACACTTGAAGCTAGAGTAGCACAAAAGGGCCATTGTTGTCATTTAGAGACCCCTGTAATGCTGCCCATTTGCCTTAAAGGTGTTCAGAATGGCCTCTATGCGGAGCTTTTGGGTGCACAGATGTCATGAATTAATTCGTTCAGTCACCAAAGTCCTTTCTGGAGTTGAGCTGCATATAATCTTTGCATTTTCTTCTCCACTTTTTTTTTTTTTTTTTTTCCTGATGTGCTGTCCTGTTCTAACTACTCCTCACAGGAGCCAAAGCAACTTTTGTTTGTGACTTGGGGAACTTTATTGATTAAAAATATCTGGAAGTGTTCCTAACACTGAGCAGCACACAAACTTCATGATTCCTTTTAGTGTCTCTTATTGAACTGAAAATATTTTAATAACCCGAAAGATTCTTCAGTGAACTGTGCTGGATCTGTGCAATTTATAGCATATTTAAATATTTTTACATTGGTACCCAAGATTGAATTCCAATATTTCTCTTTTGTACCTCTGAGAATTTTAATACACTTCTGGGAACACTTACCTTTTATGATGAAACCAATATTTTCTAATGTAAAGTGGTGATTTCAGCTTAAGTGCAACCATATGTATCTTAGGGCAAGGACTTTTGGTTCTAAATAACTGGTTAATGTTAAGTGTCTTTCACAATGAAAATGTCACAAACTACCATATACCAGCTTTCTCGAAGAAACAAAGATAAAGGGCAGAGCTATACAGCTTCTATAGTTAAGGATAAATACTTTGAGGCAAAATTACAAATGGGGATTATTTTATTTTTTCAGTGAGAGTGGTACAACTACAGAGATATGGGAGAAGCAAAACCCAAATCTACTTAATCTAATGAGCCTATCTCTCTTGGTATGAATTAGATCATGCCCCTATTTTAGTTTACCATTCTGGTTACTGGTGGGTAATAACACTGCTAAAACTAATTCTACAAAACTATGCATATAACTTATTCCTGAATCTGTACAGCATAAACCCCCTCATCAGTAGAAGCATCACACTTGATTATTTTGCTTCAGGCACCAATCTCAAATCTCTCAGAAACCTGAATTGATCTCTACAGCTTTGAGGGACATTTCTGTGTCCATTTTACAAAGAGACAAACTGAGGCAGAGAGCATCTAAACTGCCAGTAAATGACTCTGATAGTGCAGCTTGGTCCCTGAGCAGTTTACCCACAATAATAATGCCGGTCAAGATTTGGCAGTCCCAACACTTTTTTTTTTTCCTAAGAAATATATAATGACTCTTCTCCTGTGTCTTCTGGGTATATTACTTTGACACTGGGAAAAGATCCACGTAAAAATATTTGGATCATAATATCAAGGATATGCATGCATTCATGTGGCCTAACAGCAAAACACTGGCAAGGAGCAATTATTAATTTTGGGGGTAAAATTACTTTAGTTGTTCAACGTGTACATAAATTAGGAGGAAAAGCAGCGGACTTGGGCAAACAGTGAGGGAACAGCAATCAGATTTCCCAGCTCTTCTCAGGCTCACACTGTCTACTCCAAAGGTTAAGAGTCACCTGTGGATCACAACATGTTTCTTGTGCATTTACTCCACGGCCTGCACCCTGGGGTGGTGAATTTGGAAGTTTTATAGAAGGGCCATGAAATCATAGAATAGAATAACAGAACACCTTAGGTTGGGAAAGACCTTTAAGAATCCGACTGTTAACCCATCTACTTGTCTTTTAAAACACCTCCAAGGCTGGTGACTCAACAACCTCCCTGGGCAGCCTGTTCCAGTCCATGACAACCTTTTCTGTGAAAAAGTTTTTCCTGGAATCCAATGTAAACCTCCCCGCTACAACTCGGGGCCATTTCCTGTTCTCCTGTTGCTTCTTAACTGGGAGAAGAGGCCAATCTCCACCTCACTACAACCTCCTTTCAGGCAGTTGTAGAGAGTGATAAGGTCTCCCCTGGGCCTCCTTTTCTCCAGGCTGAGCCCTGGGAACGTCTCTTGTGACTGGCCTCCAGCTGGACAGAACTTTGCTCTCCACCCCTCCTGGGGCTCAGCCACTCAGCTGGTTTTCCCCCAGTGAAGAGCACATCCATCCAGGCCACAAGCAGTCAGTTTCCCCAGGTAAACAACATCCACAGCATTTCCCTAATCCACTAAAAGGGTCACCTTGTCATAGAAGACCAGGTTAGTCAGATGGTCACGAAGGCAGGAGATGCTTCTACCTGTGAGCTGACAGTGGCTGTGCAGCTCACCTGGTGCCTGCTTCCCATTTGTGACCGGGTATCCTTCTTAGCCCTGCCTGAGCTGCAGCAGCTGGGTGGCAAGATGAGCGCAGGGCTCATCCCCTGAGCCCCTGTGGAGCTGGGGAGTGCTGTGCTGGGCGTCTGGGAGCGCACCTGCCCAGGTGGGCACTGGCACCAAGCCTCCCCTGACAGGCCCTGTGGTGCTGGGGGCCCTCCGTGCCACGGCAGCCATCCCATGCTGTACCACCAGCCTTTAATCAGGCTTTTCATCAGTCAGCACCTGGGACAAAGCACAAGGCCTGAAGAGTAGATGATGCATGCCAGTGTTTTCCGATCTTTTGCGGGTGGGTGACTCATTTTTTTTGGGCAGCCTGCCTTCCGTGAGGAGGAGAAGGCAACTACCGGGGAAGGGAGGTGGGAAGATTCAGATAACTACAATAAAGATAATTCCAGATTATTTGTCAGGATAACTCAAGATGTCTATCATTATCAATAATTTCGTTCTCTGAGGTCTGTGCAGTTATGCGAGACATGAAACTTGGCTTTCAGTGGGTTCGATTGTTGGCTTAAATATGCAGTTGCAGTGAAGTTGCTGTCTCTCATAATCTTACATTTATCTTTTTTCTTGTGTTTCTCACAAGTCTTGTGACATTCCTTGCTCAGGAGTAATCCCCACTAAACCTTAAGTATGTGTCAGTACTCCGAAGGGAAAAAAAACCTGGGATTAAAATCTAAAAGATAAACCATAAGGTGAAAAACAAATGATTAATAGCAAGTAAGTAGGTAAGAAGAATGTCGTGGAATACCAGTACTTCTCAATTATTTAACCTTAATCAGGAGCACATAAATCACTGTATCTTGACATGACACCTTCCTGTACCACTGAGTTGCTCTCAAAAAATGTATTTTGGGTATTGGTCTAAAGAGAGTGTTCTTAGAGAGTAGGGCAGCACAAGCCAGAACAATGGTGAGAAGAAATGACTGAAACAAAAGTTACGTAGGTAATTAACAACATGAAGCTGCATAAAGAGCCTTGAATGCAATTTGAAAAGTGCAGGCTGGATTCTTAGCTACTTAAATTGACACAGCACCGTTGCTTTGTGGAGCTGATCCACCTTGCACAGAATATCCTGCAACCTTGACTCTGTCTAATGTGCTTTTGGGGCTTTCATAGAAACAGTGAAGGAGGAAACCAAAGAAAAACTGTTCAAATCAACCCAGTGATGTGCCAGTCTGGTACAACAGCACCTGGGGAGGTACTGGTGCCACAAGACACAAGAGTTTAGGTATCTCAGGTGCATCTGGGCTGCAGGCAAGAGGAGGCATCTCCAGGTGTTGCCTCCAGTGCAGCTCCAAATTCTTAGGAAGAGATTAAAATCTGAGCCTCTCTCTCTTGGATCTCAGCCCTTGCAACCTGCTTCTCCTCCCAGAGCAGTCAAGGTCAGGATTCAGGCAAGGCTTTCCAGCTTTTCATCTTGGTGGTCACACACCGTGCTCTGGCAAGTCCTGCAGCCTGCTCATGGGAGGGGAGGCAGGCAGGGCATGGTTCTCCCTCACCACTTCACATCCCCACCAGCCCAGGGCTGCCAGGCAGAGGAGAGGATGGGCTGACATCTGCAGGGCTCTGACAAGTGAAAAGGCTTCTACTGTGGCTTCACTCCCAGAGTGAAAGGTTTGGGCATCATCTTGACCTGCTGCCTCCCAGTGTTTCTGTACAAATGTAATATATGAGTAACAGGTATTTACATGCACCTGTATGCCTTTTTTTTTCATGGAGATAAAGACTGGCTATAAACCAGAATAGAAACGCAGCGGTTTAGAGAACAAAAACTGGAGTTTAGAGAATGAGAGCAGTAGCACAAGAAGTGGTTTCCCTCTGCTCCTGATGCCCTGTAAGTTGAAATAGCATGAGTCCTACAGTGAAAACATGTTATTTGTATGAGATAGGGTTTAAAAAAAAGTCAGGAGGACTCCACATCTCTGCCACGCTGTCCTACAGGTGTGACCCTTTCGTGTGCAAGGCTTTTTGTTTGTAGGAATAGGTGAGACTATGAGAGCAGGATCTGAAGCGCTCAGTATTTTCCTCAGTCTTACCAAAAGCAAAAACTGAAGTCAACAAAAAATAATTTTTATGCATAATCATTTCTCACACATAAATTATGGCTAGATTGGTAAAAGCATTCTCACTTAACCACTCTCCCAGGCAATACACAGTTCCATGGCCAAGTGCTAAGAAGTGACAGCGCTTCTCCCAGTAAAACTGGAGCACTACTACAGTGTGTAAAAACCATTGGAGCTGGGCAATCTCAGACTCCCTCACCTTCTCCTCCCACACATGCATGGTCTGTGAAGCACACAGGTGTTTGTGAGGCAAGCAGGAGCACGCAACAAAAGCCTGGACACCCCAGGAAAACTCTAAACCCAACCTACTTCACGCGTGTCCCCCGAGCCCTCCTGGACAAGCCACCTGATCTCTCCTCCGAGATGAGCTCCTTACCTCCTGGGAACGTTGGGAGGATGCAATCTTCCATCTGCAGGGCACGCAGGTCCTGCCACTGCGGAGACTGGCTGGTCAGACACACCAAAGCGAACACACCGGTGAGCAGACCAGCAGATTTGTACAGATGTGAGGCGCTGGTTGTGTAACAGCCCAGGTGATTTACCTTCCCTATCTGCAGATAGGGATGAGGCATGGGTTGCCCGCAGCTCGCGTGCTCATACATGCACAGCCAGGGGGGGAGTAAAGCAGGGCCCTTGGAGCTCAGTCAAGGCAGTGATTCAGAGGCAGAGCAGCACGTGCAGGGTAGGGAGTTGCTAGCCAGGTACTTGTTGGGTGGGCTTGGGCTAATTAAGCTGATTGGAGCAAGGAATCAAGAATTCAGGAGTGAGAAGGGAACAAAAATGCAAGTCAAAATTCAGCGTCTGCTGACTCGATGCATAATTTTATGGCAGTTTGCAGACCCCTGCGTGAGAACAAAGTGGAAAGCATCTATTTTTGTGTTGTGGAGGGATGCTGAGCTGAAGACAAGACTTACTTCATGAAACACAGTTTGGCTTCTTTTTAGTCTTAATCCACCTCCTGCTACAGACTCCTCTGTTCCAAACACCACACATCTTCATAACATCCCCTGTGTGTGGGGTAGCCTTGTTTTGTCACAGGACTGGGTTCAGGGAGGAAATTGGTTTCTGATGCTCAGAATGGCTTTGTAAATGAATGATGAATGAAGATGCAGGCAAACTGGGAGACACGGGGAAGAAATTGATAAATAGAAGAGAACGCTGTGGAAAAAAACCAGGAGGATCCGAATTACTTACACAAAATACACTAGTAATTTGTGTGCTTGTTATGAGGTACCAATGGCACCTCTCTCTTTGCTGCACTGAAACATGCTTTATATACACAAATAAAGGGAACTGCCATCCACCCCAGTGTTTTCTGTTGGTTTTAGAGAATCCCCGCATTTAATTTCCAAGGCTGGAAGGAAATAAGGAACCTGGAGCTCTAGAGATCATTGCTGTTTCCTTCCAGAGCAATTCTGCATGTTTGACATCTTATCTATTGTTTATGTCAGGCAAACAGAGGCTGGACAACACGGAGTGGGCTGCAGCGGTGAGACGGCGAGCGAATACCTATGAGCCTCGGTGATTCATCATTCCAAGGAGCTCTTGCTTTAATCACAGAGGGCTGCCAGATGAGGAACACCGCGAGGATTTTATGGCTGTGGGGCAGAGTGACAGCTGTCCTAGGCATTTTCCAACACCCAAAAACTACAAATCAGTGCTTTTATTAGAAAGTGACGGCTCCCCAGAACGAAACTGCTGCGTGGAAGAGCAACCCCTCCCGACCCACGGGAAAAATCAGTCTCAAATTAAAGCTTTTTCAGTGGCTGAGAGATCCATCTGTGGGATCTGCCCTAGCTAAGGTAGTCATGCCTTTCTGAGTGTTGGGCTTCCTGTTTTGCCCCAGACATAAAAATGACAGCTTCCCTCAAAATTTGTGGTGGGACTGTACATCCAGAAATCAAGAGATCTGGGCTCTGTCATCCCTGCAATATTCACACGTGCAGGTGAATGGTTTGTTGTCTGTGTGACTTGGTTCCTCCATCTCTGAAATGGAAAAGCTACCTTTTCTGGAGGGATTATTAACAAAAATGGATTTGAGGCTTTCAGCCAGGAGGAGATAAAAAAATGTGAAGTGCTAATAAGGGTGGCCTGATTACACTCAGAAATAAAGAGAATGAACTAAAGGAGGGACACAGTGAATTCTTTCATATCTCTTACTGCACAACCCTCTGTATAAACCAAGAAATGCATTTTATTTTAGCAGCAGGACCTGCCCTGGATAGAGCTGGGAGGTACAGGGGAACCTTATGCCTTAGAGCCCTCTCCCAGACTGACCTGGTGATACCTGCCTTCGAGCCTCACAGAGATTTCCATGGCAATCACGTCACCTTTCCAGCCCTACTTTAATCACTTAAAGCTTTGAGCTTTTCCAGCCTGCAAACACTCAAATCATCAAGATGTGTCAGCCCATACCTGCTGCAAGAACACTCTGCTACTAGACTCTGTTTGCTTTAAAGGGTGATAAGAAATTAAGCACATGGGGAAGGAACTTTTGAGGAACTCAACTACTTGAGCTTTCATTGCAGCCTCATGGCACAATTTTACCACTTTATTAGGAAATTGTGCTGTTTTTTTCCTTGAACTCGAATCTGTTGGAAAGGTGGCATAAGTAACCAACTCAAGTTTCTGTATGGAAGTATCCTCACCTGAAACTTCTAAAATGTTATGCCAAAATGTTGGTATAACATATTCCTACTTCTATGTTCACTTCTGCCTCAAGTGCTGTTTCTGAGGATGTGATTTTTTTGCATCCTTGGTGGAGAAGATGAGAACTGTATTCCAAGCCATTACTGTGGCTTTACTCAGTTATCAAGGAAAAACATTAAAAATACTTTGACTGTTATGTAAAATAGAACAGTATCAAACAAATACTCTTCATTTCTGAGTAACAAGTCAGCAGCATATTTGAAGTTCTTGCAGTAATGTGAAACACATTCTATCATTTTCTTTGGAGAAGTATTTCCTGTGGTGTTGCTCCTGTATGTGCAAGGCAATTGTTTACATGGCTAGTTCCTAAGCTCAGTGCATCTGAAAGACCAGAAAAAAAAAAAATGGACAAGCTTGAAAATGTCATCTCAGTTGGGACTTTTGATCACAGAAGATTCTTAATAATGACAATGGTCCTTGGGATAAGATGAAGGAGGGTTTGAAAGAGGAAAAAAAAAAGGTGATATTGCCAAGGTATTCCTGGTGACTTTGAGGAGAGTTTTGCAGAGATACAACAAAGCTGGCGGTGTTGTGGGCTGTGATGCTCCAAACTGTTTATCAGCTTAGCACTTCTGCTCTGGAGAAAATCTGATTTTTGCCTTTTTTCCTGCTCTCCAAAAAAAGGGACGAATAAACAGCCTTGGAAAACAACAGATTCCAAAATCTGCCATTAGAGTATTTCTAATGTTTTAAAGACCTGAGAGCCAACCAGGGCGTGCAGTTAGTATTTCAGTGACATGCCCTGTTATGTTTTTCTCAACCTCCAACGTGGCACAACACTTGCAACATGTGGTGTCATGGACAGGGCACCAAGAAGATGGAAGGACTGAGGAGGAAAATAGCACATGCAAAACTCAGCTGAGCTGTCTGGTCACCACATCCTTACACAGAGGTGATTGGGAAGGTTTCGTGATGGATGACACCGTGCACGAGAGCTCTGTCTGTAGCTGTCAGCACAGAAAGAGGTCCTTAGAAATTCCAGCAGCTGAAGCCCTGCAATCCATCAGGGAAAGCAACACAGACATCCACTCTCCCCCTTGGCCAGCACGGGAGCCCAAACGGTGAGCGTAGATCACAATCACTTTGTTTGTGCAAAACCCTTGGCCGTGGAGTCACAAACAGTGTCTGGGTTGCTGTGTGTACACTCTTGCTTGTCCTGAGGGGTATTTCTGTGCACAGGCACTCCCAAACTCCCAGTGGGCAGTGCTTTCCCTACCTGGCAGCAAACCTGTGATCCTGTGGTGGGATTTCCTACCTGATCCCTCTGGTGGGATCACTGTCCACTGAATGGAGTACCGTGCGTTCCTAACAGCGAGAATGATTGATTTCATAAAACATTTTGGAAATGAGACCAGTGTTGTGCAGGCTTCTGTTTGCAGGCATTCAAATACTGTTTCAAACCAATTAATTCTTCCCCCCCCCCCCCCCCCCTTTTTATTGTCACCCATCACATAGGGCGTAGAGCTGGAATGGTTTTTGTCTGCCTTTCTATGGATCTCAGCAGCCTTAATTTTTGATTAAAAGCCTCACTCTTACACCAAAAAGCCAGACAAAACGGATTCAAACTTCTCTTCTTTGACTGAGCTTTGAGTACTTTATATTAGTATAGACTATAATAAAAATAGCAATGCACTCCCTCTTCAGAATGTTTGGGGAACTTTGCAGATAAGACTCACCTTTTCCCCCTGCAGCCCTTGGTTACTTGGTCTGGTTCCCATCCTGGCTTGAACACGGATCAGTTCCTAGCAGAATAAACAGCATTTCTCAGTCAGCACAAAAGCGTGGGGCTTCTTTGCCTGATTTCTGAATTCTCCACAGGTTACACCTGTGGCCAATATGGCCTGAGGGATAAAGCAATATGAAAGCAGGTCATTGCTTGAGTAAACATGAGAGGATGCCATGAGAAAGCGTTTGGCTCACCAGGGGGCAGAGGGAAACAGCAGCATTATTCTGCTTCTCTCTGTTTCTTCATCAAGACGGGCACCACTGACCATTTTTCACATGACATCCTCCCCCACCCCCTATGGACGGAGCTGTGGTTTTGGGAATGATGCCATCCAAGCAGGACTTTGGGCTCAACATCTTTTTCTCCCGCTGGTTTGAGGCAGCAGCTGGGGAACGCTGCAATCAGCAGGACCGGCGTTTCAGTGCAGGGAACACAGGGCAGGTGGGCCCAGGATGGTTCACCTCGTCATCCCCCGGGGGAAACCAAGGCAGAGGTGTCCACAGTACAGTGCCACAGCTCAGAGTACCCATCATTTAATACTGACTCCTCTGGGCTGAAGGGGAGCTACCTGACGAAGGGAGAGGGCCGGGGTTGGCCCCCCCAACCCCCTTTCACACAGCCAGCCCCCGGGCTGGCAGGATCTGCCTGCTGACCTTTCCAGGAACGGGGCTGCACGTCTGAGTGAAGACTCACTCCCATCAACCCCCGTGACTCTGGGTAAATGAAACACTTCGCCGTCTGGCATATCACTCGGTTTCCCACGAACGGCACAAATAGTCACCGTGGCACGTACAGACACAAGGAGTCTATTATTGGCGCCTCTTCCTTGGCTCGCCATCGTGACGTCCAACCTGGAGGCAAGTGTTAATGCCCTTATAAGGCTCCTTGCATACATTTAAATGTGTTATCCTTTGGCCGATGATCCAAACTGCTATCTCAGTAGCATACGGCATGGGGAGGTGGGAGATTTTCTTGGCTCTGTGGCGAGAGGGAGAAATTAAAAAGGAGCCTACAATGCTGAGTCACTGTGACAAATAACTTACTATGGAATACATTCAGGCTTTAGCAAGGAGGCAGCTGATAGTGAGTCAGTGACTGACTAGTGCCTCCTAGATTTTCCTCCTTGGGAAAGATTCAATTTAATGGGATGGAAGCGCCAGCAAAAAGTCGTTCTCG
>NW_020956967.1:119204-122479 GCF_003031625.1 Empidonax traillii
TTAAAAAGGAGCCTACAATGCTGAGTCACTGTGACAAATAACTTACTATGGAATACATTCAGGCTTTAGCAAGGAGGCAGCTGATAGTGAGTCAGTGACTGACTAGTGCCTCCTAGATTTTCCTCCTTGGGAAAGATTCAATTTAATGGGATGGAAGCGCCAGCAAAAAGTCGTTCTCGGTGTTACCGAATCAATATCACTAATTATACACATGGTTAAAACTGTCAAGTTATGTTATATGTTGCAGAAGATGTGCATTTTTTTTTTGTGTGTATAGCATGCTCCTGTCAAAAACTAGTTCAATATGTCCCATTAAAAACACTGGTTTTCAGAAGCCGGAAATTTTGCCAAACTTCAGCTGTTTGGCTGTGTTAATTCAAGCCTCTCCTCTCTTTTAGCTCAACTTTGCAGGCTTATGAATGTCCTGTTTAATGTTCTGGTTTAGCACCCCATGGCACAACTTAAACCAAAATAGATAGTTTTGTGTTACAAAAAAAAAAGCCTTCAAAGTGCAAAATGGGTAAAGATTTGAGGCAGAAGGTAGAAGAATGTCACAATTCTTTTGTTGCCAGTGAAGTCAAATTTGTATTTGCCTAATCATAGCCAAATTTGTGTATATCTTTCCGCCATCCCTGTCCGGTCTGATAAACCCATGCCTGACCAGGGAAATAGGATCTCACCCAGAGTAGTAGCTCATTCAGGACCACGGACCCAAAAGAGGGGAGCAGAAAGCAGCTTTGGGCAGCTTTGTTCTGGTCCCTCTCCCCTGGACCCCAGGTCACACACCTGCCAGTGAAACAGCGACAATATCAGAAAACAAAGCCTCCCAATGGCTGAAAAGCTGCAGCCAAACCCCTTCCCTATTCCTACACCCCCTTTCTATTCACTCTGCCTGGCACAGCTGCCAATTAAATTCTCAAATATTCCTGCAATCTCCTGCCACCGTGTGACTGACACTGCTCCCCGTAGGAGATAACTGGCTGTCTTGCTGAACGTAAAAAACAAGGAAAACAGTTAAAAGGCAATGCTGTCACACCAGAACCAAGCACCAGAGCCTTTTTAGCCAGTCAGGGGCATCAAGGGACATGAACAACGTGATCCCTCCTGTGTTGCCACCAGGCTGCTCACCCAGCTGATGTTCCTTCCATACTTGCCTGTGCTCTCGCTTTCAGAGAGACCCCTGAAATTCCTAAGATGCCATGCTAACCATTACATTATGGGGAGGATTAGAACTATTCCCAGGCAGGCAGCAACAAGGTGGAAAGAATTTCCTATCCTCCACTTCCACCTGCACTCCAGGAGGAGACATGAGGCTCAGCCTGGCAGGGGGAACATTTTCCCTGAAGTAATTCCAGCTGAGACACTGCAGCCAGGCTGCCCTTTCTGAGCACAGGTGTCACAAAGTCTGTATCATAAAGTATCATAAAACAATTGTTTCCTTAAACTGTTAATTAGCAGATGATGTATACCAGTGCTGTTCTATGCTGAAGATTGGCTGCTAAAATTTAACATCTGTGGTTCAGCTCACATGAGCTACAGTGGTCCAGTTGTCGGTGAATGGGGTTCACAGAGCTAGTCAAATATTGTTGTATGATATTTTTGTTTGTTTCTTGGACAAAACAGTATTTTTTTCCCCCTAAATGAAAGCTCTTCTTGAGAAATGATGATATCAACAATTTCACTGTGTTTTTTTAGCCCAGTGCCCCTGTCTCCAAACCTGTGAGACAGCGGGGTTCCTTATTTCCACCCCAGCTCTACTAAACCACATTAAAAACCCCACTATTAAAGCAACCAGCATTCTTGATAAAAGGGCAGAGGGGCAATCAAGGGCTTTTCCAGGCCAGGGAAAAAGGGAACTACCCATTTTACCAATGCCAGCATTAGCTCATTTGTGGTGGCTGAAGGACCTTGGAGCCAAGCTGTCATTTGCACCAAGCCAGTGAAGTGGTCCTAAAGTGGGTGTGAGTGTGTAGTTATGATCAAAAGAGTCTTTTTTTTTTAAGGAAGAATTGTCTGTCTGTGACAAATCATACACAGACCCCGGTTTTAAAAGCAGCAGGTTCATACAATTTTAAAGAAAAAGAAATTAATTGTGTTTTTCTTTGTACACTTGTGGGGAGAGGCTCTCAGATATGACCTTTCCAAAATGCCTGTCAGTGATCAGCTGTAAAACAAGAGATCTCAGTAATATTTTTTTTTAATGCAGAGTAAAGAGCAGCCAACTTCCCATAGGAAAGGAGGAGGATTTTCTCGAACTAATTTTATTTCCTTATCTTTAGTCATCCGTTGAGAAGAAAACACTAAATATATTCCTCAGTCTACTCCTTCCAGTGATAGCTCGAAGGAGTAAAGAACCATATGGTCCTTCAGCTGATCTATACTGTCTCCATGACAATGCACATTTACAAAGTTTGCTTCCAACAACTTTGTAGTATGAGATCCAATCGCTTGTAATTAAGGGCACGAGGGAGCCTTTTGGGAGGGAAGGGCTGTTTGCTGCTGAGGCTGCACTGGCCAGGCTCCCTTCCCACCCCTGCTGGAAGGGGCTGCCTTTGGGCATGGGGCTTTGGTGAGGCCATTCCAGCCCTGCACAGAAATTCCCAGCCCTTCAGCTGGTGGAAATTAATTCTGCTTCGGCCATGCCAGTCCAGTTCAACCAAGAAGCTGATACACTTAGTTCCTTCAAGTTCCATGCGAGTTTTAATGCACAAGACGCCTTAAAAGGGCTTTTACTTCTCAGAAGATCTGGGAATTTCAGAGTGTCCTCCTCGTTAAAGAATGTTTTGCTCATGCATTGTTTTAATCCTGTGAAACCAGATTTCCCAGCGATTCCCTTCACAGGGGGGAAAAAGAAAAAGAGAGGAAAAAAAGTCCTTGCTTGATCATACTGCCTTTACTTAAGGCAGAGTGAAAGCTGGAACAGGGCAAGCTGTATCCTGAGTCCTGTGACGTCACAGACTCACCCTAATAACATTTTATTTAGCTGATTGACATTTGCTGGTGTGCCCATGTGATCACCCTTCCTGCCTCCCAGCTATATTAGGGCAGTGCCAGGGAAAAAGACAGGAGAGGAGATGACACAGTGGTAGTGAGATTTTACATGCTGGCCCTTCAGATCTTTTGTGTCTTTCTCAAAAGGAGTAAAGAAAGGATCTGAAGTGATAACAGGTGGGCAGCAGCACGGAAGTGGGTGCAAAGAAACAGACTGCCTATGATGGGGATTACTGCACCTGGAGATGCAGGGGACCCACCTGAAACAAGGTCTCACCACCAGA
>NW_020956967.1:124272-128514 GCF_003031625.1 Empidonax traillii
ATTTCCCCGTTTAGTGGGAAAGCACACAAGATCTGGAGCTTAGGAGGCAGCACCCAAAGTTATTTGGTGCTTCTCAAAGAGCTACCTGGTGAATGACAACGTAAAGGATTCAATGTGTGTGCCCAAGTGTCGAGCAACTGCTGCCTATTAAAGACTTTCAGGGAGGAAAGCATTTCCAGACACACAATTGCTAACCCATAGGATGTCAGACACGGAATGCCAGTGCCATAAATGTCACCAGACAGCAGTTTTCATTCAGAAAATTACATGGCTGATGTCAAGAAACCCCAAAGAAATCTCTCTCCCTTTTAGTTCCTCTTACCCCTGCATCTTTCTTGAGGGATTTGGGAAACAGGCTTCGGGAAAGAGGCTTCAGGAGAGGCTTTGAACAGTCACGCAGAATCAGTTGTCTCCAGTTTTCTGAGAGTGGGAAACAGCTAAAAAGTTGCCACGTCTTTTGGGAGCACAAGAAAGGGAGTGCAGGGCTGACATACAGCTCCAGTACAGGTCTGATGCCTTCACAGCCTGGATCCCCAGCCCACCACACCCCACAGAGCTCCCAGCACAGCCCATCCCTGGGGAGGAGGAGCTGGTGGGTCCCAGGGGCCTATGAGACTTTTTTACCAGGAAGGATTCCAGAGCAGAAGCCCGGTGGGGTAAAAAAAAAAAGTCATCAGCGCAGGCAGAAGAGTTGCTGCTTTATGCAAAATTATTGTACCCCAACAGGTACAATAGGTTTTTTTTCCTATCCTGTTTGAGGCATGCACACAACAAAGAGCAGGTGAAGCCAGGGGTATCTCACAAGACCGCAGTCAGACAAATCCCAAGGAATAGGAAAACTAACTTGTTTTTCTTATCCCTTTTTCCAATTTGTGTTGCATTTCCCTAAGCCAAAAGCACTGCTCTATTTATTAATTTTGATCCTAGAGGAGTTTCTCTGGAGGTGCAAGGTAAGTGGTGGCTGCATTTACGCTTCCACAGCACTGGCACCATCCTCACAGGGAGATTAGGATGCTGGGCAATTTTATTTAAACACCTTCAGCTCCCTTTGCCAGTAGGGAAAGATAAACACCTCCAGGGGTGACCCCAACCAAGATGGGCTAAGCACCCTGGAGGTGAGGCTATACAGTGCCTTATAGAATTTACCCTCCAGGTTTAGGTGTTAGAGAAGTGGGGTTAAATCAGGCTTGAGTTTACTGGCTCAGGATTGCATCCAGACTTGGGTTCAAGCTCCGAGTCTGCATCTGGAAGAGGAGTTGTACCCAAATCCTTGGAAACTCAGACCAAGGCCTGGACTGAACAGTCACCCAGTGCCTATTTTTTTACTGTGTTACTGCTGCATTTCATGGTCACCAAGGTGAGTTTCTCCCTCCTCACCTCCCGAGACGTGACTCCCCAGAGTGGGCTGTTTGTACCCCCAGCAGAAAATAAAGAGTCACACCAGCAGCAGAGGGTGTGGGGGCAGACGCTTTTTGGGCATCAGAACTGGCAGTTTTTAGAGCCTCCGAATGAGTAGGCGACTGTGCTGAGGCTCTTTCTCCCACCACAAATCACGAAGCCAAATATCTCAGCTGCACTGCCTGTCTGCAGGAGCTCCTCCTCCTCCGGTGCTGGCTGGTGTGGGAAGGGCTCTGTTGGCACACAGCTTGCCCCATCGCTTGCGTGCGGGTGGCCAAAATTAAGGCGAGCGTGCGTTCTGGTCCTTCTGCCACTTTATAACCTGTCTGGCCCCAGGAGGACACCCAGAGCACAGCAAACATTGCGTGCACACAGCCAGACCCTCCAGGGGTGCTGGCACTTGAGTAGCCCTGTGCAGGGAGCAGGCAGGGAGAAGCTGGCATCAGGGCACCAGAGGACAGAGGTCTGCTCTGCTTCCCGGAGAAAGGAGGGGAAACAAATCAACTAAAGGTACTAGAAACAGAGGCACCTATCTCATACCCTGTAAAAGAAGGGCATTTCCAGTGAAACAGATGGGTTTAAGTGCCATTTAAAGCAACTCCTGCTCTTACCCAAGAAAGCCTCACATAAACTTTGCATGTGGATTACACAAGCGGTTTATACAAGAGAGAGTCTGGCTACGCATCTCTCACATCACAGAAAGCCTTCCCAGTCAAACCTGAACCAGAGGAATCAAGAAAAGCAGCTCCCCTACATCCTTAAACCTCAAGCAGTGCTACTGATTTAAGCTGCCTGTGACTGGGAGCTGTGCTTTAGTTCTGTAACTGCTGCTTCTCCTTCCTCTTTCTGCTCCCATCCTTTGACAGCCCAGTCTCAGGGAGGCATTTTTTAGGAACATGTAGCCAGCAGGGCTTCATTCTTTCTTGTGAACTGTAAAGACCATCACAAAAGTGCATAGGCCAGAGGTTAAGAGATTTCAGAATAACAATCATGTAAGCAGAAGTTGTCACAGGCATTAAAACTCCTGGAGTCTCTAAACTCTTCAGACCTGAGCCACTGATTTAACAGTCTCTTAGCACCTTCCCATACCTTACTTTTCTTCAGGGACCAGAGCAACGAGAGCTAAGCGATAGCCTTCAGAGATTTCCTTTCTCTGCCTCCTTTCTTTAGACCTGTGAATGGTGAAAAATGTGGAAGATGGGCAATTGCTCACCATGTTTAGTGAAGTGATGCAGAAAAAGGTGGAGTTATTTGTTTCCTTCCAGTCAAAGCACTACTTAGCAGCCAGAACCTCAGAAATCAAAGCGGTGAAAATGTTAAGACAGTCAGACTTTTTCCAGAATAATCAGTATGGAGAAAGGAAAGATTAGCTTGAATGAAACTTAGGGAGAATATTATCCTGTCATCCTTGCTCTGTACAAACTCTCCTGCCATGGGCAGGGACATCTTCAACTACACCAGGTTGCTCCAAGCCCCATCCAACCTGGTCTTGAATGTTTCCAGGTATGGGGCATCTACCCCCCAGCTCTCTGGGCAACCTGTGCCAGTGTTTCACCACTCTGAATGTAAAAACTTTCTTCCTCATATCTAGTCTAAATCAATCCTCTTTTAGCTTAAAATCATTACCCTTTTGCCCCTTCTTAACAGGCCCTGCTGAAAAGTTTGTCTCCATCTTTCCCTTAGACCCCCTTTAGGTACTGAAAGGACACAATAAGGCCCTCCCAGAGACCTTATTAGGGGAGTGCAAAGGACTGAGATAAACATGAATAAAGTCAGCAGAGCTAATGAAGCAGACTCTTCTTACACAGTTGAAAGAGTCTTCCCATTTTGTGTTTCTCAGGCCAGGTTTTTGGTGGCTCTTTCTTGGATGGAGCGTTTCCACAGCTGTTCTTGATCTATGGAGCGAGTCCTTTCTGTCTGCAGCAGGAAAACAGGGTGAAAAATAAATAAAGAATTTGCAGGGGTATAACTCTTCTTACCTCAGTGTGGCCGCTTCTGACTCATGCCCCTGGTGACAGCGACACCTGAACTGGGGCTGCATCTTCATGACTGGTTGCTGGCTTTGGTCAGTGCTTTGGGCAAGGCTCAGAACAGCATTTTCTCTTTCTAAGAGAACAGGAGCAGAGTTCTTTCAATGCCTGTGCCGTGCAATTTGGAAATGCAAAAGTGCAGATACCCAACCACCCACTTAAACAACCCAGAGGACCATGACTGAGGAGATATAGGGACGAGTGGAGCATGAGGATGAGGGCAGTGAGTTTGGTGAGCGTAAGCTTAAAGTAAATATTTGAACAACAAACTGGAATTCGGCCAGCTCGAGCATTTTATTCAGAAGGAAGGATATGAGGGATAGCCGAGGTTGGCATCAGGGTGATATAGAAAATTCCAAAGGAAAGAAGATAAAATAAACAAGGGTATTCGCAGTGGAGAGAGGGAGTTATGAACCCCCTGAAGCTCAGAGGAAAATCTGCTGCAGATATGTGGGCAACAGATCTCTGGTTTGAGGATAGATGTCATAGCAGTGACTCTGTAAGAAGGTCAGGGAATCTTTTCCTAGAGCAAAGTCAGCCCCTCCCTTCTAGGCAGTCAGAGAGAACAAAACTGGCTTTCCTACCAGCTAAACTGGGAAAAAAAATGTCAGTTTTGGGCCACAGCAATGGTTCTGTTTTGTGTGCTTGTTCTCCCTCGTTTTGGAAATAGCTGGGAAACAATTTGGTTTCTGGACATGTCCCCCTTAGATGTAGATGGATGGAGCTTGCAGCCTTCAACGAGGAAGACAGACAGAGCAGAATCTACAACAAGAGGAGGAAACACTTGTAGGTTTTTTTTTTTTTTCTTCCAGAT
>NW_020956968.1:0-1247 GCF_003031625.1 Empidonax traillii
CTTCTTGTGAGAAATGCAGTTTACAAAATATGGTTTAAGGCAGATTAAAAGTGTACAGGGGGGTGTACAGGGGGGTAGGGGCCCTCATGGGCCCACAGTAAAAGTGTCCCAATTAACCCTTCTGCTTCATTCCCCCCTTTTCTTAGAACTTACGAAATCTTTCGTCAAGTTCCAACGAAGTATGGGTGTGGTAATTTATGTTACAGTCACATATTCAAAAGGATAGTAAAAAAAAACCCAAACATAACTATTCCTAATACAATGATTAATGATTTTGGGGGTTTAATCCAGTCCTGTTGTGTGTATGATTTGTTGTACTTATCAAGAGTCCAAGGAATAATGTTGGAGTCTGCCAGTCCATGGTAGTGGGTTCCTTCAGGAATTCTTTTGGGGGTTCTCTGGAGTTTTCTTGACTCGGGAATAGTGGATCCAAGCAGGTAGTTCCTTAATCCAAATCGCCGTGAAGGTGGTCAGTAGCATCTGGGGTGATTCTTCCCACTTTTCCTGTAGAGGTTTTCCTAAAAGATTCTGAACATATACTAATCACTGGGATGAAAAGGATGCAATTTACAGTCAGGTTGTTTGTCTATTACCACTATGACATTTTTATTAAAATATTTTCACACTGCTATTACATCATTTAGCAGGATTTTGGTTATTTCTGTCTCTTTATTTGTCCTGCATGGTAATGCTTCAGACTACCCAGAAAATGTGTCTGTTAAAACAAGGAGGTGTCTATATCTCTCTTTTCTTGAAAGTTTAGAGAAATTAATTTGCCACACTTGTCTGGGGAATTTTTTCCTGTTAATTGCCTCTTTCTATATTCTAGTCCCTGTGTTAGGGTTATTCTTTTGGAAACAGTAATTGTTCTGTCTCTAACTGGCCCCACCCATTATCTAGTATCTTACCTTTGTTTCTCTGTATTTACCTGTGATCTGAGTCTTCGTAGTCTGGCTGAAAATTAATATCTAATTCCTTTGTAACTAAAGTTAATATAATTACCTCATCAGTTCTTGCAGCAGCTAATTTAGCTTCTGCATCAGCTCTCTGGTTACCTATTTCTGGAACGGTGTTACCTTTCAGGTGTCCCTTGCAATGCATTATGGCCACTTGTTTTGGGAGTTGGACGGCTTCCAACAACTGTAGGATTTCCTCAGCATGTTTTGCAGGTTTTTCTTAGGTCGCCAGCAGTCCTTTTTCCTTCAGGAGAAAGCACCATAAGCATATACAACGGAGAAAACATATTT
>NW_020956968.1:5108-12490 GCF_003031625.1 Empidonax traillii
CCTTGCCCAGCATTTATCGTGGTTCCTTCAAGGTCCGATGCTCTCAGCACAGGACAGAATCTTCTTGTGAGAAATGCAGTTTACAAAATATGGTTTAAGGCAGATTAAAAGTGTACAGGGGGGTGTACAGGGGGGTAGGGGCCCTCATGGGCCCACAGTAAAAGTGTCCCAATTAACCCTTCTGCTTCAGAGCTTTCAGCAGTGTCTTGGTTTTCAATCTCGGCATCCTTTTGAACTCACCCTGTTACATTTATGGCAGCGAGGATGCAATGCCGAATGTGAAAACACACTGTTGTTGCAGACAGGGTGGGCTCTGCAAGTGGGTATATTGCTTGTAGGGTTGTGCCCTGTGATGTGGTGAACGGCAGGATCCACAGGTGGGGTGCATGACCTGTTGGAGTGCTCTGCTGGTCTATCGGTTTTGGATTTGGGGAGAGGTTTGTGCTTTCCCTCCCTGTCCCCCGGGGCTGTTCAGGGGAACAGAGTCTTGTTGGGATCTAGGGAGGGATTTGTGTCTCTCCCCCGGGCTGTTTTCCTCGGAACAGAGGCTTTGTGAGATTGTTGTTTTTGTTTTTGTTTTTGTTCCCTTGCCTCTTTCTCTCTCGTTAAGTGAAGCGGGACCTGCGGAGGTGAAGGATTCTCCCTGCAGGACCGTACTGCTCCCAAAGAGTTAATCAGAACTCGCAGGCAGAGGCTCTTCCTGCAAGATTGTTTTCCTACTTGCTAGGAGGGGATGGGTTACGCCCCCTGCTCTGGTCCTACTGAACGTGGTACCCCACGAACAGGGGTAATCTTACCTGACGCAGTGGTTCCACGGGATTGCGTTGCATTTTACTTAAAGGGGGAGGGAACAGGCTTGAGGGCTCAACCATCATCCCTTATTTCCTTGTTGGTATTGTGCTAGGTGTTTTGCCCGTGCCTTCCCCTTTCCTCCTCCCTTTTCCCCTCTGCAACCCCTTCTTCTTGGACTGCTCAGTGCTGCCACGTGCAGACTCGGTTACTGGTCAGACAAAACTAACAACCCTTATTTTGAGGGGGGGGGGGGCTGTAGATAAGGAAAGACAGCATGAGTTGGTTAGCAAAACTTTTTCCCTCTCGAAAAGGGGATTTTGGAGGTGCTCCTTTCATGAAGTATGTGGGCTGGACTCAGGAAACCTGGAGTATTCTCTGGGGCCACTTGGAAGCCTGTACTGGGGTCACTCCCAAACTGTGGCATTTCAGTAGCCCCACAGAATTAAAGAAGTATTGGGTGCAGTTTGTGGAGACATCTGTCCCAGTTTAAATGGGACAAGGATCTTTTGCGGAGGATGGATTAGGAGGAAAAGACCCAAACTTCTTTTTCTAAGCAATTATAAATCTGAAATTAAGAGGCTCCGATTGAAGGAAAACAAATTATGGAAAAGGGAAAACAAAAAAATAACAACCCGTTTTTTAAAAGGTATGTGTGTATTAACAGGAACACAGAAAAAAACCCAAATAAAACAACCAAGCAATACTCCTATACCCACCAATAATCCCCTTCAAGAACAAAACCAATAAACCGGCAAAAGGAAAATTTAAATAGTTCAATTTTTAGCACCCTTTGGTGCAGTTCGAGCCACAGTCAGCAGGGGGCGCCATCGGGTCACTGGAGATGCAAAATTTGTAATGTCCTGTACCATTCACCAGGTGGCGCTGTTGGATCACTGGAGGAGCAGAACTTGTAATGTCCAGTGCCTGTCACCAGGCGGCGCTGTGAGATCCTTGGCTGATGCTAGGTGTGGGGGGGGGAGAAGGGGAAGGAAAAAAAACAACAGCAATAAAACAGAAAGTTCTCCCAATGGAAGAAAACTCACGAACTTCAGCTGATTAGGGTCTGTTGTAAGCAGGGCCTGCAGCCAGCAACAGCTGAGCTGAGAGCAGCAGAAAAAACTCCCCTCTGACAGGAAAGAGACAAAGAAACCCGGCAGTGTCTGCAGCCCACAGCAGCTCCCTTCAGGGCAGAGAGGCTGAGCTCCCCTCCAGCCTCCACCCCCTTCCAGTCACACACCCCAGTAGTCCTCCCCAACTCCTCCCCCTTCGTTACTAGGAGACTAATCTCTCGACCATTAGTGACAGGTCGATTCATTTTTTCACCTGATGGCTCATCCACAGAGCACACACGCAGGGGGGAAGGGAAAGAAAAATTCCTTGCTGAAATCAGAACTATGACATTATACACCCCTAATTTTTTTTCCTTTCCCATGCCACCATACATCTATCAAATTGAACTTTTTTGAACTCCATACATACATACATTATTCTAAACTACCTACACATTCACAAATATATAGGTACAAATACGGATACAATTATAGCCTGTTTACCCTAAGATTATATCTCCTTGGGGTATGCACCAGGTTTCTCCATCTTCTTGCATCATTCACCATGTGCAACCAGGTCCTTGGGCAAAGACAACTCCATGAATGGATTTGCCTTTGCTTGAGGCATGGTTAACCCAAACTGTTTTACCTAACATACCTCTCATGTGAACCACTGGGGCCTTGTCCCTGTCTACAGTCTGAAGGGACTCTGACTGGGCAGGGTCGACTCGATTGACGGAGCCTCTAGTGTTGACTAACCATGTAGTCTTTGCTAGGTGTTGATCCCAGTGTTTGAAAGTCCCTCCACCTAATGCTTTCAGGGTAGTCTTCAACAGTCCATTGCACTGTTCAACCTTCCCGGCAGCTGCTGCATGGTATGGTATGTGATAGACCCATTCAATGCCATGCTCTTTCTCCCAGGTGGTAACTAAACTGTTCTTGAAATGGGTCCCATTATCTGACTCAATCTGCTCTGGGGTGCCGTACCGCCACAGGACCTGTTTTTCGAGGCCCAGGATGGTATTTCTGGCAGTGGCGTGGGGCACAGGATGCGTCTCCGGTCATCCAGTGGTGGCTTCCACCATGGTGAGCACATAGCGCTTACCTTGACGGGTCTGTGGCAGTGTGATATAATCAGTCTGCCAAGCCTCCCCATACCTGTATTTATTCCACCATCCACCATACCACAGGGGTTTCTATTGTGAGGGGGGGGTTGTCCTTGCGATGGACCCAGCTTCCATCTTGCATTGGGAAATGAGACATACATACACAAGAGCATATATGACTCGCAAAATGGCTAACTCCTTTATTACAACAAGAAGACAGTTTATATAGAGGGGATTATCGAAGGATCTCGAACAGAGGTGGGACCCCCGCTAGGAACATCGAATCCTGAGGGGTACTGATAAGGGAGAATAGAAGGGTTGGCCTATGGAATATGTCTGGCCATCTAGGGAAAGGGGAAGGCCAGGAAGGAGTGGTGGTGGGTTTCTGCAGGGGTCTTTTTCTTATCACTGGATTTCAGACTCTTCCTTTGGCTTCAGCTGTCAAAGCACTTCTAGATGGATTTCTTCCTTTGAGGCCCCTTGGAATTCCTTTAGCATCTCTCTGCATTCTCTGTAGGCCTTCATCCGTCCACCCCCGACATCTCCCCCTGTTTATCAGGACTGGAAAAGCTTGGGAAAAACTCTTAGTCATGGATTTTTTAGCACAAAAAATTAGGGTAGGAAGACAAGGATGGAGAAAGTGATGATTAGGAACAAAATTATTCCTTTGACAATCTTGTTGACCCAATCAGAAAGGGAAGGAAAGTGAAGCCAACTAAAGAGACCTGAAAAACCTTTGTCTTGGTTTACGGTGATGTCACTAACAAGGTCTTTTAGAGTGTTGATGCTTTTGTACACACTCTCAGAGTGGTCTGAAAAGTTCAGACAACACAGCCCTTCAAATTCTTTGCAACCATGGTCGTGGGCAAGAAGTAAAAAGTCAATGGCTGCTCTGTTCTGGAGAGTAGCTTCTTTGATTTTCAGGGTGTCTGCTAGCAGGTCCTCTATGGCAAGGGAAGTGGCATTGGCTTCTTTGGCCATCCAGCAGGCTATGTGGGCTAGAGTGGAGAGGGCTTTGGCTGCACCAATGTTGGCGAATGGGAAACTGGCCCAGAATCTCTGAGTGTGGGACCAAATTTGAAATTTGGGGTCACAATCTGGTGGGACATGGATGTTTAGTTCATCCTCCTTGGTTGGATTGCTTTGAGGAGCCTTGCGTGGAGGTGGCTTCGCGTCCTCAGCGATTGGGGGCGGTTTAGATTTGGTACGCATTAAAATGAAGGATCTTTTGTTTCGAATGGGTTTGGATTTGTCAGAAATTTGGTTTCTGATTATTTGCAATTTAGCTGGGTTGTACAGAGCAAGTTTTCCAATGGTACATGGCCCTCCTACAGGATTTTTTGGAATGCCTTGCCACGTTCTATCGTCACAGATAAGAAAATAGATGGAAGGCAGTTTTGTGGGTTTAGAGAAATCTTCAGTGGGAAGAGGGTATGGTTGGGAGTAGTTGCACCATTCGGTGGTGTTAGTATACATGAAAGAGTTAGGGGATAGGTTAGGTTTTTGGGTAAGGCGATTAGAAGTGGGTTTGAATCTAAGGCAAGTGGTAGCTACAGACGAGCCTAAAAGATCTAATTCTTGGGGATCTGTGTCTAGGGTTCCCTGACGTAGGAGAATTTGGGAAATAGTGTTTGAAGAAGGAAGGAAATTATCTATAAGGGAAGTGTTCTGGATAAACCCGTTCCAGTCAGGTATCCCCACGAGACAGCTTTTAAAGGGGTGACTCACACTATCGAGGGAAAGGCACATTGTGTCTGTATTGGTGGCTTTGGCTAGGGTGATCCAGACGTTTTCTGTTGGTTGCTGCATCCATTCTGGAACTGAGAGAGCTAAGGTGGTCCATGGTGGAATCAAGAAGTGGAGGATCAGGAGGGTCTGAAGTCCTCTAGGAAGGGCTTGGTCCTTCTTGAGGGGACCCATCTTGGACCTGTATCAGTGAGTATGCATGCATGACCTCTTCCCCAGGTTATGATGGGGAAGGGCCCTAGCCATTTGTCAGATACCAAGTCTTTGAAAAGTACTTTGGCTTCTTGAATGGGAACAGAATTTGTTTTGGTAAAGTGTTTAAAAGCTGGTGCCTGCCCGTCCTCAATCCTGTTGAGGAAGTTGAGGACATACATGGCTTTTTGCAGATACTCATGTGGGGAGAGGCCATTGCTCTTTCGTTTCTGCCTCTTCAACATGGATTTGAGTGTCTGATGAGCTCTTTCAACAATTGCCTGACCTGTGGGAGAGTGAGGAATACCAGTACGGTGTTCCACGCCCCACAAGGCTAAAAATTCCTGAGTGTTCTTTGCCACATAGACAGGCCCGTTGTCGGTTTTGATCTGTTTGGGTATGCCCATGTGAGCAAAGGCTGGGGTGAAATGTTTCTGTACATCACGGCTCTTCTCACCAGAGTGTGCAGTGGCCACAATGTAATTTGAACAGGTGTCAATAGACACATGAACGAATTTCAATTTCCCAAAAGCGTCAATGTGTGTGACATCTGTCTGCCAGATTTGTAGTGGGAGTAAGCCTCGGGGGTTTACCCCTTCTGCAGGCAATGGTGTAATAAGTTGACAGTCAGGGCAGGTTGAAATGATGTCACGAGATTGTTTTTAAGTGAGGCCAAATTCTTTTTGTAGCGCTCGGGCACCCTGATGGAAGAAATCGTGAGAGAGTTTGGCTTGTTCTAACCGCTGTGGGGCGACAGCTGACCCTGCTAAGAGGTCGGCTCGTCGATTCCCCTCTACTATTGGACCAGGAAGTGTGGTATGGGAGCGAACATAGGTGATAAAGGATGGTGAAGAGCGGTGATTTACAGCAGAAAGCAATTTTTGGAATAGCCGAAATAATTGTTCATTTTTAATTTCTCTGAGGTACGAATTCTCGCACCGCTGAACAAGGCCCACCATGTAGGCCGAGTCAGAAATGATATTAAGGTTGTCTGGGAACAAGGACAAGGCACGAACAACTGCTGACAGTTCAACTAACTGAGGAGAGCCTTGGACCTTGTGAATGTCTTGTTGCCAATGATTCCCCTCTTTCCAAACAATGACAGCATTTCCTGTGGTGCCTGAGCCGTCAGTAAAGACTGTTAAGGCGTTTGGAAGGGGATTAGGAGACCAATTGGATGTGTATTTAAGGGAAATTTTGTCTATGTTTTGGATAAATTTGCAAGGGGGGTAATGGATTTTAATTTCACCCGCAAAGTCAGATAAAGCAATTTGGAAGTCCAGGCTCATGATCAGGAGTTGTTCTAGATGCTGGGAAGTGAGTGGGAGGTAGATGTAGGCGGGATCTACACCTGTGAGTTCCAAGCACCTGGTCCTGCCCTAGTAACACAATTTGGCCAATAGTTCCGGAAGGGAAACTATGGTTTTTGTGAATTGGTGGGGGAGGAAGACCCACTCCCATAGACACAGCTTACTGTTCCTGTCATAGAGTTGGCCCAGTAGTGCGAAAGGCTGAGTGGATCCTCTCAGCACCACAAGGACAGCTTCTTCTTTCTCCAGCCGTCGGTGTACCTGAAAGAGATTTACTTTGTTGGCAATTAGTTTTAAGGCATCTCTAGCAGCAGGAGTCAGTGTCCGTGGGGATGTCAGATCTGGATCTCCTTTTAGTAGTTCAAACAATGGATGTAGGTCATCTGTGGAGAGACCCACTACCGGGCGTAGCCAATTTAAGGTACCCAGAGTTTTTTGAAGGTCATTTAGGGTGGTGACCTGCAAGGGAATGGAGATTTTCTGTGGGACAATTGCTGAATTGGTGATCTGCCAACCCAGGTACTTCCAGGGAGAGGAAGTCTGGATTTTGGTTGGAGAGATAGTAAAGTTGTTGCGTTGCAATGCATCCAGCACTGCGCCTGTCAGTTGTTGGACTTTGGCATCAGTGCTTGCAGCGAGCAGAATGTCATCCATGTAATGGTAGCAGATAGTATCTGGAAAGGCAGACCTGATGGGAGAGAGGATGTTGGAGATGAATTGCTGGCAGATGGTAGGACTATTTTTCATCCCTTGGGGTAGAACAGCCCATTGGTAACATTGGAGAGGCTCTGCCACATTCAGTGTTGGAAGGGAAAAGGCAAATTTCTCCTGGTCAGCAGGGTGTAAGGGAATAGAGAAAAAACAATCTTGGATGTCAATAATAACAATGGGCCAGTCTTTTGGGATCATAGCTGCTGAAGGCATCCCTGGTTGCAAGGCTCCCATCGGTTTGATGACGGCATTAATTGTTCGGAGGTCATGGAGTAGCCTCCATTTACCTGAGGATTTTTTGATACAGAAGATGGGAGAATTCCAGGGGCTGGTAGATGGAGTTATGTGGCCCAATTTTCGTTGTTTGTGAACTAAGTCTTGTAAGATGGAGAGTCTTTCTCCTCTAACTGGCCACTGGTCCACCCAGATTGGGGAGGAGGGAACCCAATCCAGGCGAATTGGCTGGCTGTGGCCAG